>NW_013669437.1:0-14047 GCF_000517525.1 Limulus polyphemus
TTTTATTAAGTAAGGACTTGTGTCGCTGAAGTTTCGTCGGAACAAAGTTAGAAGTTACGGAAAGTTAATTAACAAACGGAGACGTAACAATATAATGAATAAATTACCTAATGTGTTAAGTAAAAATAAAGTAATCTGTTATTGCTTTTTATGAAAAATGGACGACTTTGCATTATTTTCACATACCAAATAATTTAAAAGAACCCAATAACGAAAGAACATGGTTATAGCATTACAAAAGGCTGAAAGGTTTATCCCCTTGGATGTATGAAAAGGGAATGATCTATGACTTTGATAACGTGTATAACTTAAATATTAACTATAGTTGATGACATATTGCAGTAGTAAATAGAGAAAGTCTGCTGGTTGCTAAAGTGAGGTCAGTATTAAACCAAGATAGTCGTCTTATCCTTTATGGACGCCAAACTCTATGTTGTGTCTGAGAGCAGAAATTTGGATCTTTTTCCTTTTCCAAATGCCAGTTAACTTCTAACAATTTAGAAGCCAGCCAATATACAGTAAAGACGTAGAATGTCATATTTGTGTACAATAAAATTTTGTTTCTTGCGTTACACAAGTCTTTCCTTTACTCTCCGAGTTCATTTACTTCGTTGCAATACATTTCCTAGAACTTTGTATTTATTTGTTGGTTCTAGTTTAATGGTTTATGTTTGGATGTCTACGTGTTTGATTGTAAAGCTAAACAATGGGTTATGTGTGCTTTATTCACCGCGGGAAATCGGACCTCGGATTTTAGCGTTGTAAGTTTGTAAACTGAACCCTGTCCCACCGGGGGACCAGTTTAATGGAAATAATACAGTAAGTCTTTGCTTGTGTTGGTAACTACAGTACATTTAACGTTATTTAAATGCCTTTATGAAATGTGTATGAGGCTTAAACAATAAATACACAAGTCAATAATGGCTAATAAAATTATCAAATCATTCTTCATGATGCTGTAACTGAGTTTAGTTCACAATAATGTTTATTTTTTATTTTTTCGTTTTATAATGATTTACCTAAAATAATATACATAAATAATTTAGAGACTCCTGCCGAGAATAAACAGAAACAACTATAGCTACAGTAACGTATTTGTTATATAGAGCACAGCTCTGGTTCTTAAGTAAAGTAATGTTGTGAACCCGTACAGTAGAGGGAAGCGAAAACGCTTTGCTGAAACATGTTTCATAACTTAGGTAGCATATTGTAAACATATCCTTTAAGGCAGTCAGCTGTAAGTTAATATATAAAGGTTTAAAATAATTCAAATTGGAAACATATTTGGGTAGTGTAATAACTGTATAAAGTGTTTCATGCACAATGAACTCTGTTTACAAGTGTCTGTTTTCTGGTCGCGCTCTTGCATCGTTTGTGCTCAGTTGTACTGGTGGCTTTTTTGGCAGTATGCTAACAACGTTTGGCGTAGTATGGCTTGTTTGTTTATCCCCAGAATATTGCAGTGGAGATCAACTTCCTTCTTGCCTCCCAGTAAGTTACGTATATCAGTACAACTAAAATTTACAAAGTTAAACTTTAATGCTGCTATTACTAACTGACTATTCCCATTTGTTAAAAATAAATCTTACAAGTTACAGTTGCACTAAGTTAAAGTGAAACACTTAAATTATAATTTTATAAGGAGGAAAGTCGAGCTAAATATAATATATACAGTTTTTGTTTTAGAGCAAATTGTCATTTTTTATTGTAAACCATTTCAGAGTAACCTTAAAAAGTCTTAAAATTAAATTGGATTTTATATTTTTAAGGCTTAGAAAAGTCTTTAAAATGTTGCTGAAGGTCTTAAATCAGTCATTAGCCAAAACAAAATTTTCTTGCTATTAGTATTAGTCAGAGTAGACATGTGTAGAATTATTCAGGAAAAAATAGCAAACATATCATGTTACTATTGTTTGTAGATGAGTAACATGTTGATACTTTATTATTCATATTTTTGTTATTTTTAGGTCAAATTTCTGTGAAAATAGGTCTTTAAATTTTCTAAGGATTAGTCTTAGATTTGGTCAGTTGACAGCTGCAGGAACCACATAGTGGCTGGTTTTCAATTTAAAAAAACTTGAAACTTATTGTAATTAAGTATAGTTTGGGATTATAATATTAATTCTTTTAAAAGATATGTATTTTGCAATTTAACATTGAGCAGGAACTTTAAATAATATTAGAGATATTTTTAATGTGTAAGTGTGTTTGTTGTAAAGTGTAGGAAATAACAAACAAAAACAGTTACTTGTTGCATTTAGGTAACTAACCTAATCTTTACATGGATTAGACAGTATGTCAGATGCAAGTCAGTAGTAATCAGCATAATGTAAATAAATTTTAACATTGGGATGCAGCAGTTATTTGAATTGACTGTCAGTTAATCTGCAGACTGAAACAGCTGAGGACAGTTGCCAAAAAGTTGACCAAATATCTTGTGAATTAAATAAAATGAATAACTAAGAAGAAAAAAAATCCCTTTAATGTGTTGATTTATATGTGTATGTACATATATATGTATGTGTAATACCATCCAGGTTATGAACTTACATTAGAATTTAGTTGTTTAGTTATTTTTGTTGCTTCAGGGATTGTGTCATAAATGCTTTGTTTGTCTTTGCTTAAGCCAAGAGATGTGAAAGTACTTGGTAAGTTTGTGCTTTACTGAGGATTAAGAGTTTGGCTGGATTCTTTGCAATGTTCAGAACTTTCCATGTGTAGCTGTTGTCCCTGCCACATCCAGTTATACATATCAAAGTTAGCTACTTCCGTTGTGTATGTGTGTGACCTTCTTTGAGTACTGGCATTTGTTGCCATGGTTACATATAGAACTGAAAGAGTTCTTCTCTAGAGAGACCAGCTCTAATATTTCCTTGTTTATGTAAAATTTGTATTTTTATGACAGTGTTAATATCCTATAAATCTGTTCATCCTAGAACTTAAGTCCCTCTTTGGCACGTGTATATCTTGTTTTTAGTCTACTTGTTTTTCCAGTAGATTTCACAGTAAAGTAATATTTCATTCTTATAGTTAAAACTTTGTTTTGATAGAGAGCATTGTAGAAACTAACAATTTTCTAAGTATTCTTTATTTTTTTAAAAAATAGGTAGTGAAAACACAGACATTGGTAACTAAAACTGACATAATACCACTGATGACCAGAGCTAAGTGATGTGTGGGTGTTAAGTTACTTCGGAAGTATTTCATGAACATTTCACACCAACATAACATTTTATATGTACATAGATGTCTAGTGGTTGTAATTTATAAGAACAAAATTCACTCACCAGTCTCATAAATTATAAAATAGGAGCTACATTCTTATTTATTATTGTAAATAGAACATATTTTTCAACATTTCTTTTATAGGTAGAGCATGCTGTGTCTATGTAAAGTCTGCATACATACATACATATACATTTCTGAGAAAATTCTATATACCACATTGCATTAATGATGAACATTCAACTAACCCTTAGATACAACAAAGAAAATTATCTATATTATGTGCCCCAAAATTGTTCAAGTTCTACTTAGTTAGTTCAAACACATATACTATTCTCAGTATTCTACTTATATTCTTTAAAGGCTGTGTAAATTGTTAGATTGGTTTACTACTAGTCAGTATACATTGAAAAAAACTGTATCAAATTACTTTATTAGTTTATTGTTGTAAAAAACATTGTGAATATTGTTGTAACATGTTTTGTCATTGGCAGGCTCTTTTGGATTATTTGATAAAAATAATGTGAATTCAGCCCACATAACAATAACAAATTAATTTATTTCTTCAATAACATTTGCTATAGGCTACGTTTGCTGGTAGACCTAACTTCACAAATAATGTATCAACAGAATTTTCAAATTAATGAATGTTTAACTTCCATATATAGTTTAAATCCCTTACTTGCAAGAATTTCTCACTAATCGATAAACAACAAAGACACTGACTGACTAATTTACTGATGAACAGATGCAGCAACTCTGACTATCTAACTCACTAAGTGACACTGAACTGATTAACTGACTCAACTTTCAGTCTGATATGTTTCTAGCGTACTAGTTTTCTTTGTTCTACAGGAAACTTTGAGAGTCTGGAGAGGCCTAAGCTTTCATGAAATTTCTAGACTTCACCAGTCATTACTTATGACAAAAAAAAAAAACTCTTTCTACTGAACAAAATCTTTAAAATAAAAATATATCCCACCACAAAGTTAACCAAGGACCAAATTTATAGAATATCCATTATAACTGTTACAACTATTGATTTCTTGCTGTGCTCATTTTACACAAAGTATTGTCATTATGTTAATAAAAATGTAAACATTGCATGGTGTATACATAATACTGATTTTAAAAGATGTATAGTTTAACTTTACATTCAGCTGCTTAAAGGTGTGTGTAGTTTATGCTTCACACTGAATGTGTATGGTTCCTCTTGAACTAAAAATTTCAACAGATATGTATTATATATAGGGATTTGTTGAATTTGTGCACATGTATACATTTTCAATAAAGAATTTCTAATATTTCAAAGCACAAGCTAGAATATATAGATTCAGTGTAAGATGTAATTTAACTATACATTTGCAAAAGTTTATTGGTCAGATTTGCACATTTTCTTAAATTATTCAAACTTGACACTGCAATCATTTGGATCACTTTTTAAAATTTATTCTGATGTTTTAATGATTAAACAGTTCACTGTTATTGTGGGTGAGGAAATTGGTTAAATTTGCTCAAAGGTATGTTTCATACAATGATTAGCTATAGGTAATACGTATATTATAAGCTTTTTGAACAGTGCTGTAACATTTTTCTATTCTGCTTTGTTAACTTTATCAGTATTATTTCCCAAAATGTGCATCTTATAATTGATGCAAGTGATAGCATTTTTAATGTTTCTAAACCACTGAAAAGTAACAGCAATGTTAAAATAATAATTAAGTAATTTAAGAAGCTAAGCTGACCCTGTTGATGTTGTGAGAATTATCTGTTGCTTCTTCTGCCAAGTAAGTGTTCTCAGTTGACACTATCATAAGTGTTGTCTTGGGTTTGCTTACTTGAATGGATAGAGTACATATAGTTTCATCTAGATAAATGGCAGGACTGTCTGTACCAAGTAGTTATTATACAACTGGAATAATGAAGTATAGAATAGGTGCAATTGAGTTATGTAGTATTCAGTATTAAGCATCCAAAGGTTAAAGGATCTCCTGATTGATTAAGACATTTATTGTATGCATTAAACTTTACACTGTTTCTTTTATGGTATGTTTCTATTTCATATCAGGTTGATAGGGCATTTGCTAGAATGGTAGTTCCAGCCTTATCTTGATAACACAGGTATTATTGATTTACAGTATGCATGTCTGACAAGTTATACCAATGTTTAATTCAATATGTGTTTAATATCTTTCTTGAAAGGTTTGCATGATAGTTACTTAGTAGTTAGTTGGAGTAAGGTGATAACTGGATTCCTTTTACTTGTTACTCTGTTAGCAAGAAAATATATATTTAGAGGGTATACAACTACATGTAATACTTGACATATGGATTCATATTTTGAAGATTTATTTATTTTTCACGTTTGATGTTTAAATAGTTAAGTTTCATAAATGGTTTACAAAGCATGTTAAACTTTCTTATATTTTGTGTGTGCTTTTTTAGTGCTTTGGGTCAGTTCATACAAAGACATGCATATTGGAATTATTTGCTTTCAAAAGGCTTTGTAACATAAATTGTCTCTCTGTAGATTGAATGGTGAAGAAAATGGCATACAACACTTTCATAAATGTGCACAGCTGCTGTCTTTTGTTTCAGATTTTCAACATTTATATTGAATAACAAATATGAAATGGAATAATAGCCAAAAGTTTATCATGAAGCTAATATCAAAGAAATTTCTATATCTTGTAACATCTTAGCTCAGGGCTCTTCAACTATTTTTTTTAAGTGGGCCAGATCGGAAAAATTAATTATATATGTAATAATTACATTGTCTTTAGTGAACAAGTATTTAGACAAATAGTTGGTATTCCAATTGGAGCTAATTTTTCCTTAAATATGGCTAACTTGTATACATATTTCTACAAAAACTATATTTTTGAAACAAGTAGTAAATCCTAATTTATAATATTACACTTTTTGCAATATTGAGGATTAAATTTCTATCAGTAATTTAAACTTTGATCTTACTCAAATATATCCCAAAGAAATTGTATTAGAAAGAATTAACATTAGTAATAATTGTGCTCACTATTTAGATTTAAGTATTGTTTCTGATGTGGTACATTACTTCTTACATAGATAGTTATTCTCTTTTTTTTTCGCACACCACAAGCCTTAAGTTCCCATGTACCTTACAATAAACTGATTCAAATGCGTCTCACATGCAAATCATCATGTCACAACTCTCTGCCAACAAGAGTGCAACACAATCTCCTGACGCATGTGACTCCCTCTATTCTATTCTACCATACTATCATTTTTCATTTGGCAGTACTCGTGTCAAGAAATTTTTTGTGCTCTTTGAATTTAATCAACTTCATGATTATTTTTTTGATATTATTCTGAAGTGGATTTTGTTATTTTTTTTCTTCAACAGTTAACAGCTTTTCAGATAACTTATTTTCCTAGTTTTCCATTTTTTTCATCAATTTTTATACAATGAACACCAAAGTTTAAGTTGCCAATTCAGGTATGATACCTTATACTAGCACACTCACACAGGCTACAGGTGGGGGTGACTCGTCTTTGGGTTTATTGGCTATCATCTGCCATGAGGTTGGTTGTTATATGAGTCAACCTGCTTCTTCTGGTTTTGCTCCTATTTCTCCTGAACATGCCATGCCGAACCTGTTCGGGTCGATGATGATTTTGACAGACTTTTTCTACCATCTGATTTTGTTGTGTCTTCCTATGCCCCTACTGGGAAATCAGCTTGGCCTATTATAGTTTTTTAAACATGATTTCTCAGGTATAATCTATTTTATCCATTTCTCCTATTTTGTATGTTCCCTATCCTTCTTTGTTTCATGATACCTCCTCCTCTCAGTATGTGGTTTCCACCCTTCCCCGGATATTAGGGTTCATGCTAAGCATCTTGTTTCTTGATGGTTGAGGGTACCAGCATGGCTTGCCATCCATGGGCTTTGGATCAGCTTGCTTTGGCCTACCATTGGGCTGAATGTCCATTTCTCGACTTTCAACACTTTGAATCAATTTTGCCCTTGTGGGGGGCAGACTGTGATCATCCTGTTCTTTTATCCCACGCCAAATTTTCCCACCTTCATCTTACCCTACTGACTCTCCTACGGTACTTGTCTACTATCCACCTCCTTTCTGAGGTTTTTTCAAGGGATTGCCTTTACCTGATTACCTCCATGTTGGTACATTTGTCTTCTTTGGCTTTAACCTTACACACATGGTTTCTCGGATTTTGGGATCGTCTGGAAAGAGATGCAACCTTGTTTCAGGTTTGTTTACTACCTCCTTATCTCTGGGACTTATGTATGGCCCCTTTTCTTCAGTGGTATGTTTTTGATAATATTTCTGAGACTTTGGAATCCTGTGTGGAGTTGGTGCGATAGCACACTAACCTTTCTTCTTTGGTGGATCATTTGTCACATTCTGAGCCTTTACCTGTTCCTCCCTCCAGGGGTTCCTCATCTCATCGTTATATTCGATACAGCTGCAAATGTTGCCGACAGTACTGGTGACTACCCAATGGGGGCTTGCTTGTCCAATTTTGTTCCCCTTTGGTGAGCTATCGCCACAGATCCGTGGGTTATTCGGATTTTATACAAGGGTCTTGTTATACAGTTTCTTTTCCTTCCTCTGTTATCTCAGATACCCATTTCCTTTCCATTGCTTCAGGATCCTACCACCAGTTAGCATCTGTCTGATGCTGTACAAGATCTTCTCTCCCAGCAGGCCATCGAAACTGTCAATCATCCTTTTCCAGGTTTTTATTCCAGGCTGTTTGTAGTATCCAAGGCAACCAGAGACTTGCAGCCTGTGACCGATTTTTCCCACCTCAATCAATTTTTGGTTCTTCCTCAATTTACCCTAGAGTCTTTTCTCACCCGTGGGTGGGCTTTTTCTTCAGATTTGTGGATGACTAACATAGACATTGCAAATGTTTACCTGCATATCTCAATATTTCATCAGTCGAGACACTATTTTTGGTTTGTTCATCACGGGGTAGTTTATCAATTTTATGCCCTGCCTTTTGGGCTTGCTTCGGCCCTGTGTGTCTTTTGTCGGGTGGTCAAAGCATTTGTCCGACATTTACATGCTCAAGGGTTGCACTTTCAACATTACATGGAGTACTGGCTTCTGTCAGCTCGTTCCAAACAAGAGTCCACACATCACACTCATCAGCTGCTCCTGGAGGCAGCTCGTGTGGGCTGGTTAATCAAATTGGAGATGTCATTCCTTTTACCTACCCAATATCTTGTACATTTGGGTGTTTTTGAATCTTTTTGGACCTACATACTTGGTATTCGTATCATTGCATGTCATGTTCCAAGTGTATTCAATCTTGTTGCAGATCACATTTCCCATCCAGCAAAGTTTATCTGATGGTATGGTTTCTCGATCCTCTTGTTTTCCAGTACTAAGACTTCAGTGGGGTATATCTCACCAGGATACATTTGCCACGTATCTCAATACCAAATTACCTCTGTTTTGGTCTCTGGTTCCTCATACTGTTGCTCTGGCTGTTGATGCTTTCAGTCCAGATTGGACCAACAATTACCTGGATATTTATCCTCCCATCTGTCTTCTTCACAGGCTGTTCTCGATCATCCATGCCACTCCATGTCAAGTCCTCCTGATTGCTCCTTACTGGCTAGAACAATCGTGGTTCCTGCAGCTGCTCCAACTCCAATCTGCTCCTCCATTATCTCTTACTTCATCCCTTCTCCGTGAACCTCAGTCACTGGTGTTACATCCAGCTCTTCCTATCCTTCCTCTTCATGCTGGGTTTTTATCCGGTCCTGGCAAGGAGATCTTGTTTGTCCTGAAGGGTAGCTTCTTTTTTAACTTGTTCCATTTGCCATTCCTCTAGGGATTGTTTTTAATGAAATGGAACATTTTCTGCTTTTGGTCTTTGGGTCAGGGATTTTCACCCACTAGAGTTCTTCATATTATGGATAACCTCACTTGGGTCTTTGATCAGGAGTCTTCTGTCTCCTTGACTGTGGGTTATCAGACTGCCTTATCCCACACTTTTAATTTTTCCTGGTACCATAAAGTTTTACGTCTCCTACCCTTTCCTTCTTGTTGAGTTCCTTCTGCATTAGCCATCCACCTCAGTGTGCTGTCCTTCCAGATTGGGATTTTAAGGTGGTTCTTCGCTGCCTCACTTTGCCTCCTTTGAGCCGCTGTCCTCGTGCTTGATTTTCCACTTATCCCTTAAGACTTATTTACTTCTCCTCCTAGCCTGTGGATGTCATAGGTTGGATTTATTTACCATCAATGTTTCATGTACTATATATCATTCCACATGTATTCTCCTTTATCTAGATCAATCTTTCCTCCCCAAAACTTCAGCAGCTTGGGAGGGTAATTCTTCCTTATCACTGATTTCCCTTCCTTCCATTTCCCACCTTTATCCTAAGTCGAATCTGGAGCAACATTAAAAAACACAAACAATTTCAACAAGAAGCAGAAAAAATGTTTTCTTACCTGTTTAGGTAAATGTTATGTTATTCTGCATTATAAATTTGATTAAATGTTTTGTTAATCCACTAATTCACTGTAGAATGGGTTTATAGGGTCATGCATTGATGTTTTTATCCTAAAACATTATTGTTGTGATAGAAATTATTTAATTCCAAAGTCATTAGTTGACTGAAATTTATATTTAACCCCCCAAAAATATGAAACTTTACTGTAGATAGACTTAGAACAGTTATTGTTTGTCTTTGTGAATGATGCTAAAGCTTTTTCCATACATAATCTTAAAAGGTTGTTGCAAAGCTTAATTTCTAATTAGATTGGAACTTTATAGATATGACATTTGCATCATCGATAGTACTGAAAAAATGTTGAAAATACACTAGGAGTGTATTGTATAGTGGAAATGGTCTTGTACAGTATAGCAGTAATTCTGTAGAAACAACAGTTGAAAAGTTTCACCTTCTATAACTAGAAAAAGAATATGCTTTTATTCAGATATATTGAGGAATAGTATTTTAAATTTTTTTGAAGGTGTTCTGAATCTGGTTAATGCCTTCATGAACAAAATTTAAGTTGTTCCAAACTGGATTGAATTCTAGCCTCAAGCTAAGGCTACATTCTTCAGTGGTCATATCATAGAGTTTGTATTCGCTTGTCCATGTTTAAAATTTTTCCCACTTCAGAAGTTGGGTCATACTCGAGTAAAGGGGGATATAGAGGTTTGTGCAAGTTAGTATGAGCTGGGACTTAGTGATCTCCCTCATGAATATGGTTTTGATATTCATCAATAGTGTAGGTAATTTAGAATTGTGGGATACCACACAACGGTTTTAGCTTGAAAGTGTTATCTATAACAATAAAGGGGCATGTGTGTGTGTATGACCACCATAGCTCCAAGAGGAAAGAACCTAGAAATCTGAAATTTTGCGCACATACTAAGTGAACCCTGAGGGTGTGCACCTGGGTATTATTACTTATCCACGTGAGTGTGCACATGCATGTGCGTATCTTTTTTATGAGGCAAGCTAGCAAAAAAAACAGATAGAAAAAGTGTGACTGCCATAGCTCCAAGAGGAAAGAACCTACAAACCTGAAATTGCATCCATACTAAGTGGACCCTTTGGGTGTGCACTTGGGTATTACTTATCCACGCACGTGTGCATCTTTTTAATGGGCAAGCTAGTGAAAAACCATGCATATCTGCATGTGATTTCTATTTTAATATAAAGAACCACTTCTTTTCTGTGTGGTTTTTCGCTAGCTTGCCTCATTGAAAAGATGCACATGTGCGCATGCACATGTACAAAATGAGTAACACCCAGGTGCACACCCTCAGGGTTCACTTAGAATGGGTGCAAAATTTCAGGTTTCTAGATTCTTTCGTCTTGGATCTATGGTGGTCATACATAGACACGCCCTTTTGATTATTATAGATAGAAATCACAGATAGACAGACATGGATGTGCATGCACGTGCATCTTTTTAATGAGGCAAGCTAGAAAAAAACAAACAGAAAAGAAGTGGTTCTTTATATAACAACTTCTAATATATAGAAAAGCCAGTGCCTTTTGGTAACAATGCATTCCAACAATGGCTTTTATGTCACATCACTTGGCAATAAAAATATATAGATTATACTTTTATGCTAAGATGGGTTTAGAATAAACACACTGACATAGTCATCTAGAATATATCAATTTGATAACCCGAGCGAAGCCTGGTACTTTCGCTAGTATAGAAATAATCCTTTCTGTCAACTTTATGTGGAGACTTGTTTTCTTTCATTTGCTACAGACAAAAAAATCCAAATTAATTAGAAACCAGCCAGTTGTACAGGGGGTTGAGTATATTATATTGAAACAATTTTGAATATTCGAATCAGCATGTGGTGTGATAATCACAGCTGATATACAGTTTTTTTCAGTGTATGTATCAGAACTATATCTTACCGTTACTTGACATTTTGTAGGTAGTGTAATAACTGATTGCTTGTGGAAAGGTGTGTAAAACTCTTTCTGATGCAAAAGAATCTTACACTCAAATGATAAATATGTGTTCAGATTAGAAACTTAGAATTCTAAGATTGGAATGCACCTTATTCTTAATGACATTGGAAAAAAAAGGGAATATGAATTAATTTGGGGAACCAAGACCACCAAGAAAGAGACCAACAATAATCATACCCCTGCCATGGTAAGCAAAGTGCAGATGTTTGTAACATCTGAGAATTCACGAACACAAAGTTCAGTTCCAAAAGCTATTCAAATGCCCAGGTAACAGTATGCAACATAATGAAGAAGGAAATCCATCTGGAAAAGTGACACAAGTCACGTGTTCACAAGTCTTTCCACGACATACAAATTCAGTTAATTGTCATACATCTCAAGCAACTGGAAAGTGAAACAGGTATTTACGGTATTTCTTATAAAAACATATCAGTCAACTTACTAGATAATGTACCTATGGATTTCTGGATGGTCAGATGGTTAATGATACTTGTACACTATTATCCTTGTACATTAGATGGAATGTGGAAAGTCTGCAGGGAGGAGTACTGTGCTTTGGACAGCACAATATTTCACTGCTTTTTTTCAATAAAAACTGTTGCAGGTTATTATCAAGATGCTTACTCATCAGGTAGAGCATGACAAGATGTGGCGACATGGACTATAATGGTGTGGTAGGGCTTCAAAAGCGTTTTAATATAATGTACACAAGCTCAATATTGCAAGACGCCAGCAGTTTTGTGATTGTGTGAGAAATAAATGTCGTTCTTTGTTTTACATTTATGTTTGAATCTCTCTTTTACTGTCCATATTTGATGTATTATCCTGTAAGCAAGTTTATTTGAATATCCTATAAGACAGATTTAATACTTAACTGTTAGCTCCAGTTTTCCCTGTGGATACCACCTAAATCTATTCCTAGATCTAAATGTATGTGTCGATATTACTTAGGTGTTCAGACGAGAAGTGTAGTCATAATTTGTGTTCTACCGTGAAAATATATAAGTGGGACTTCATTTACTGTTTTCGCTAAAGCCCGTAAAAGTCTTGACGAGATTGATGTAAAATAAAAAAAAAAAGACATGCATAGGTGTAGTCAGGGGTAAAAATATATACGTGCTTGCATAATTAATTGTAAGTCCTTAGTGGGGCCCTCAGTGGCTTAATGATAAGTCTGAGGGCTCACATCGCTAAAAAATCGTTTTAATACACGTGATGGGCACAGTACTGATAGCCCATTGTGTAGCTTTGTGCTTAACAACAAACAAACAAAAACCTTAGTGGGATCTCAGTTTAAATCTATTATGACATTAAAAAATAGTTACTGATTCTGAGAGTGTTATTTTCTTTCCTTCTCTTACCCCAGAGAATCTTGTGACCGAAAGCTACGTGCAGTAGAGTAAGGTTTATTAACCCTTTTTAGGTGAAACCCCACTTTACGTAAGAAGAATGTAATTTTGGCGCTCTCCAGAGATACACACAAACACAGACATGATACATGAGGGGGGGTGCATTTTACAGTGCATCCTTATAATCCTTAACATTTTGTATATTCTACAGTTTTGAAATATAGCATAAACTTATCGTCATTGAAACCCAGCGAAATTCATAATTCCATTGTAACGGACTTTCTGCTTTATGAGTATGCTTTTCTATTTTTGAATAAGGCGTTATAGAAAATAGATTTTTCTTTAAATCAGTGTTCACTATATTCTTCTAACGTTATCAAATTTACATTTGATTTAAAAACATTCCCGTGTGCTACTATATTATTTGAATGCTATTGTGTTCCCCAAAAAATTTCGTACACTCCCTTGTGAGGTGCGTCCCACTTGTTGACAACTTCACTGAGCATAAGAAAACAAACTTCTCACAATTTTTCAAAATCTTAAGGGGAAGTTACTAACAAACTTTTATTACAATTGGGTCTTTTATGAAAAAAGTTTATTTAGTGCATGTGTCCACTTTTTAAAAATAAGTGGATAACGACTTTATATTGCGCCATAATGAAAAATGTTATAAAATTAAAATTAGAAAAAATAATAGAACCTTATTTTTAAATTTTTCCCCCTAAATTGCTTCATTAATGAAGAAATGGAACTTCTTTTCTTTTTAATAATGTACATTCATTTTGTACTTTTATTATTATCAACGAAAGTAACTTTTTACTAAAACTTCTAAAATTGTGGTAAAGTGAGTTTAATGCAGAAGTTCAAAGTGAGTCTTCCTAGCGGGGAATCATTGTGATATTTCGGAAGGAAAAGTGACTTTTTCTGCTGGAGAATCCAAGCGTACGCTATGAATTCAATTGTTCTGTGACCGAAGAAATCGCAAGTCTTTCGTACTGAGTTCGT
>NW_013669437.1:14701-44142 GCF_000517525.1 Limulus polyphemus
GCCACTGGGGGCCCCGTAATACAGAAGCATATCAAATTGCTCGCCAGGAACCTGACCGAACAGCCGCCCTTATGGCGGGGGTTCTGCTTGGAAAAAATATAAAATTTTATGTTTAAAACCATACCACAAATTTAGATGGCAAATCAAGTACCAGAAATCCTTACAACGTACCAAAATATACCCTTCTGTGGCAACATGTACTATAGTTCTGAGAAGTTGGAATGTTGAAACACGACTTCATAAAGTTCGCTACGACAGAACGTGAATCAAATGTCACGAAATAAATAGGCTTATGTCAAATTTATTCTATATCTTATTTATACATTTTACATATGCACAGAGCTCTTCTTTAATCAAAGACCAAAGGCATATTTAGATAACTTCAATGACGGATGCATCTACATATCAATGCAATAGATGCGCCAGCTCTTATATAGGTGAAACGGGACGTAACATAAACATTAGGATTAAAGAACATAACAATCCCCCATCACACATTTATAAACACAGCATAACAAATCAACATCCAATCAATAACATCAACTTCAAAATATTATGTAAAGAAAACAATATCAATAGAAGAAAAATTAAAGAAGCGTTAATTATCCGCGATTTAAAACCTAATTTAAATCAAAGTATAGGTGTCACTTTATATCTATTCTAAATTGGAACAAAATGCTCGAGTAAATCACTAATACTTAACACTATAACATAAGTTTACCCGATGATAACCACACAAGTGGTCGAAACGGTGTAATAAATTTTCTAAAAATAAAATAATCCACTCAACAGCTGTCCTCAAAGTTTTATTATTTAAATTTCCTTATTGTTTACTTCACGTTTTATTACTCTTGAACTTGAAGATAAGAACGTCATAAAACAAAAAGCCCAAGTTTTGCGGGGATTTTTAATGTAAGATGTGTGGTAAATGATCTTAATTACCTTGCATCAGACATCATTTTCTAATCATAGCTGTACATCAGAAGAAAATTTTAATAACTGTAATTAAACTTACAAACTTTTATTTTTAACAAAATTCATATAATTAGCTACGTTTTTCAATTTATTCGCTAGATTTTGGTCGTTAGATTAAAAAGTTCGCTAGACTGACAACAGTGATATCGACGTCGTCTGCCTTAAAATCATTTTCATGAAGAGGTACAAAAATAATATATTCAGAGAACCATCTGCTCCCTAATAATTTTATTATTAATATTGATTATGTGATAAGTCGTAACTTGCAAATAATAAGTTATATTTTTTCTAATTGTATCATACTTTCACATTTAACTGCTTTTAAGATAAGTTTTACTTATAATATATTCCAACTGATAGAAATGTTGAGGAAAAATGAGAACGATTCACTATGTGATATGTAGAATGTAGTAATGAAATTTATACTAAATACTTTTGGTTTTGCAATGTTGTAAAAGTTCACTTTTGAAGTAAGACACCACTGTCGATCACTACAATTTCAAAGTGATTGAAACCTTTAATGGATGATTATCATGATTTAGAAGAACGGCCTCGGTAGGAAATAAAAACAAACAAACTGGAATGACATTCTAATGGAATGTATATTAAGGAACATAAAATACAAGTTGAGGGTGCAGTGATTAAATCTTAAATTCTGGTTTAACTCCCAAGCACTGTAAAAACAGAGAAAACCGATTAGTTAATCTTGGAACAAGCAATTATTTTATTTTCTAAAATAATAATACTCGTGAAATCAGATTTGTTTACAAGTTGATTATAGTTGGATAACCCGAATTTGGATTCAAAAGACACAAAAGTTAGTGGAAATTACCATTGTACAGCAAATGAAACAGGAAATATTTCCCACTATCTTCCAAATGAATAATATTTAACTTGTCTTTGTTAAAGTCTCGTTAACAGTTATGGACTCCATATTATTATATGAAAATGAATGAAGCTTCGACTGAAACGTAATAAATATTGTAAACCGTAACGAGTTGACAAATACATATTTCGAACAAAGTTGTTTACAGTAAAAAAAGGACCATATTTAAGAAAGTTTTTTGCTATTAGTAGATAACAAATTCAAATTAATTTTTGATACGTTATCTACAGTGAAGTGTCCTCTAAGGGGCATATATCTATTTGATATTTAAATTATAAAAAAAGAAGAAAAATTACCAGGTGCAATACATTTCACGGTACGCTCATTGTGATTATCTTTGTAAGACTAACAACCAGTTTTGTAAATAAATAACTGCATAGACGTAGAGAGAGCACAGTGCGAAAAGTTCTGTCGAATAACAACAGATGCACGTGACAGGACTTTGTTTCTGTGGAAACGGTGTTATAGGTTACGTAGCAAAATGGTAGAAAGACGTGTGCTGATAATTATGCCCTGTTTGTTGTTTAGTGTATAATTTTTTTTCTCTGGATCTTAACTCTTTTCCTTCTTTCGTAACTGATATTAGATTTGTGAGTGTTTGCTGTTGGGCTTCTTGTACGGGTTGTTTAGTGTATAGTATGTTGCACACCATGCACAAAAAATAACGTGAACAGCAAGGCTATGCAGCTGGTTTCCAATCTAGCCGCTTGTTTATAGTCACTTGATTGATTTATCATTCTTAACTGCCAATAAGAATCTGAAGCATTTTTTTTTACATAAAATTTTGTATTCGTTTGATGGAGGTTTAGCTTGTTATGTTTGTGAGCTGTGTTCTTGTGTTTGTGACCTGCATGTTAGTTTAATTTCTGAAGTTTCCGTGCTCTATAATTTTAGTTGTGTATTTTTTATCGTTGTTATATCGAACTGAATAACTGATACCAACACATGTAAGATGCACTGCATTACATTATTTATAATACAAAGAAAGTTTTAATTGACAAGATATGTAACCGTTTTTATGAAATGGCAGTTATATGACCTTACATTGTTACCTAAAGATGCAGAGCAATAATACAGCAAATAGTATAAGCTAACTGCATTATCTTTTGCTACAGCATCTACACAAACCACTACATACAAATTATTCATTTTAATACATTTGTGGTATGCTTGGGATCATTATCTTATCTGGGATCTGGATGCCTGCCTGGTTAATTATGTTCATGGGGAATGGCATGATGGATCAGAATTCACCTATATGTTTCAGCAGTCAAGGTGCCATCATTTTTCTGTAGATCTCCACTACTGTTGGCTGAAATGCAATACACTTGTACTGACCCTTCACCATGTTTCACTGTAGATGTTTTACATTGTTATGATACCATTCTCTTCTCTACTATGGTTATATGTTGTTGAATGTAGGTTCGTGTGTAAAGAGCACATGTCTCCAGCTTTGTTTAATCCACTGTTTATGACCTAATGTTCTTTTCAACCTTTTGATACAGTTATCTCTTCTCATTAATGTTTATGGGCAGATGTCTGGCCATTGAGACCACTTTATATTAATATGTATGATACTCTTCTTGAGATAATATTCATAGCTGTACTTGTAGGAAGATTGTTGGCAAAATCCATACTCAACTGTCATCCATCTTGTGAAAAATATACCCTGAGGTACATCACTTTTGTAGAATATCAGTTTTTTACTTCATCCTCTTCAGAGTCTTGCATACATCTTACATTAAAGGAATGAATCTTGCCACAGGATTTTGCATGTTGTAACCTTCACCATACACAAATTTTATTTATACATGTTAGTTATGTAGAATATTAGTCCTTTGTGCTATGAAAGAATTTACACAGCTGCTACTTGGTATAGTATGATCTACTTTTATAAAGGTGAAAGGCTGGTGGGACATTCTGATTGTCTGGATGTCAAGCAAGTACAGTATAAACTATCAACACTTGACTGTACTCTGGGGAAGTTGACTTTCATATTATAAAGGGGTAGCATTTCTTTGTATTGCTGTTTATGCCCTTTTCCCTCACCATTTCTATAATTATTTCCAATGTGGTATGTAGGTTTAAAAGAAGACTTGATAAATATTTGAATGATAAAGACTGGCTTTTAATGTTTTATTTTTAATGTTTAGTTTAGAAGATAGGACAGCCTAGATAGACTAACAGATCTCTTGTTCTCCTCCTTAAGTTTATGTGTGTATGTGTATTTATGATCTGTGGAGAATATTTTATAATGCTAAGAAATTTATAAACGAACATTGCTCTTAATGATGGGACATGATATGTCCTTAATGGCTTTAATAAGCTCAACAACTGTCTTTGTCTTTCCTTCACATCTGATGTGGTCTAGATAATTTATTCTATGGTTTTAATAATTGGCATTTGAGCATCTTCGTAGTTAATTTTGTTTTACGAGAGCTGTGACAACACCTCTCACAAATGTTGTAAGCCTTGAACAAGGCATATCTCAACAACAACCACATTGCCTATGCTACATAAGGTGATGAAAATTATCCTGAACCCCATAATGCAGTTATTGTTTGGATAAAGGAAATAAGACATAAAGTTTTACTGAAGAAACTTTTGATGTTCATTTAAGAAGATTTAGAGGTTATACATATGAAAACTATAAGGTGGAAAAAAGTATTTGTATTATTAGCATTAAAATCACCTTTCACTCTAACTGACTCAGTAGAGGCTTTGGAAATTCACAGATAACTCTTCAGTAGACATGCTTTATTAAAATGTGTATTTTTACCATGCGCAGCGAACTTATAATGTTTACCAAAAGCTTGTCAAATTTCATGAAGATATACATTGTAAATTCAGAGTTATAGTATGAATAACTTCACAGATCCAAGGTTGGTCAAATTGATCAACTTTGTTCTTATAAGGTTAATTCATTTGGTGATACATAAATCTCAGAACACTTGTCTGAGCTAAGGGTCCTACATGTAGGCTCGAGCCCTGCTCAGAGTTCATTTCTGAACATCCTAATCTTCTGTGTTGCAACAAAACCAGTAGTTATTCCATTAGTGAATATCATGTATTTTAAGATTAAGGACAAAACAACTACTGTTTCATAATAAAGATGATTTTTACTGGTATTTCAGAAAGTGTGGTCAATGGTCTACTGTAGTTCTGTGGTAGTAGTTGTACTTTATTGTGTATGGGTGAGACATTGATTAGGTAGTTATATTTGAAACATCACAGTCTTATAAGAATTGGCATGTTAAATCAATTAGTCATTAAGCATTTTAATAAACTGTGCTACACTTTGTCCTAGTTATCCACTTAGCTGTTGTTTAAGCATCATTTAATCAATGCTAGCAAAGCATACTGATTTTTAAGCTCATAGTTTACAACCTAACAGGGATAACCTCATTGCTCCCAACCAGGTATTACAAAAACTCTTTACAGTCATTTCTAACATATTGTTATGTAAAACTAGACTTTGCATACACCAATGAAACATTGATTTTGTATTAATTTCAAATTCTTTAAAGCATTGTTAGTCAGTTTACTATTTTAATTCTCTTCTCTATATTTTAACTGCTTTTTTTATCTTTTGTGCTTTTATGTAATATTGAAGTTTGGTCTGATATTTCATTGATGGTAGTGTCCAGGGTCACTGATGAGGAGTGGAATTCTCCGAAAATAGTCTGGCTCATAGACACATACCCCAATGAAAAAATAGACCATTTCAAGCTTTTACTTGTTGTTAAACAAATGTTTAAACAACTCTACTTATTCAATTATATTAGAATACTATTTGTACTTGCCAGGAAATTACATATATAATTGAACGACAGTTGCATATTTTTGGTTAATTCTTCAGGTGTTTAATCACATAATGAATGGAATATGCCCAAGATGTAAATACAAATGAGTGACATAAAAGTATTGCCTTTGAATTATGTCAAGCCTGTTAATAAATATATAGTGTAAACAAATGAATGTAGAAAAGCTAGAGGTAAAAAGACTTCACTTTCTTTCCTATTTCCTGAATTTTCCAACTGGGAATTTTCCTGTTTATTCTATGCATTTTAGATTTTTATAATGTCTGTATATGTTTTTCACTGAGAACTAATTTTAGTTATATTTTAACTTCACACTCATTCTGGCACTTGTATGCATTCACTCCGTTTTTGTATTATGGAAAAGTGTCAAAGTATTTCCAATACGGTACATTACCTCCTCTCACATAAATAGCTATTCTCTTTCAGTACTGTCCTCTACATGCAAAAATTTTGTTGGCATGTCACAAGCCTTTAGCTCCCACGTACCTTACAGCCGACTGGTTCAACTGTGTCTCACATGTAAATCATCATGCAACAACCCATCACCAATAAGAATGCAACACCCTCTCCTGACACATGTGATTCTCTCTATTCAATTCTAGTGAACTATCACTTCTCGTTTTGCAGTACTTATGTCAAGATGTTTTTTGTAGTGCTCTTCAGTTATGTTTTTTTTTTGTTCAACTTAGTGTTTTACAAAAGTCAATGACTTTTCAGATACTTTATTTTCCCAGTTTTAATTTTTTTTTCTCATCAAGTGATTGAATTTTATTCTTCATTGTTACACAATCAGTTCTGAAGTTCAGATTACCACTTCAGAGGTAGTACCTTCTACTAGCACACTCACACGGGCTACAGGTGGGGGTGACTTGTCTATGGACTTATCAGTTATCATCTACTGTGAGACTGATCATTATATGAGTCAACCTGCTTCTCCTGATCTTGTCCCTATTCCTCCTGAACATGTCGAACCTGTTCAGGTCAACAGGATTTTGACAGCCTTTTCCCTCAACCTGATTTTGCCGTGTCTTCCTATGCCCCTATTGCAGAATCAGCTAGGCCTAATATGGCTTTTTTAGACATGATTTTTTAGGTATGTTCTGTTTTTATCAATTTCACCAATTTCATATGATTCCCTTCCCTTCTTTGTTACATAATATCTCCTCCTCTCAGTATTTCATTTCCCCTTCCATGGATATTAGGTTTCATGCTGAGTGTTTTGTTTCTCAGATGATTGGGAGTGCCAGCATGCCTTGCTCTCTATCAGGCCGATTGTCCATTTCTCGATTCTAAACAGTTAGAATCGATCTTGCTCATGTGGGGGGGATGGACCTTGATTATCCTGTTTGTTTATCCCACACCCTAGATTCCTGCCTTCATCTTACCCTATTGACTCTCCTATGGTTCTTGTCTACCATCCATCTCTTTTCTGTGGTGATCCACAGAGGTTCTGAGGGTTTTTCAAGGGATAGCCTCTCCCTGATTACCTCCACATTGGCACATTTGTCTTTTTTGGCTCTGTCCTTGCACACATGGTTTCTCAGATGTTGGGATCTTGTGGGAAGGGACATGGCTTTGTCCCAGGTTCGTGAACTGCTTATTTTTCTCAGGGACTTACGTATGGCCCGTTTTTTACAGCGGTATGTTTTGTTAATACTCCTGAGAATTGGGTTCCATTTCCTCCCCTCATCCAGTTTTTGCATATCTTCACAGACATTTCCCTTCAAGGCTGGGGGTGTTGGTTGATCATCAGGAAGCTTCAGGTCGGTGGTCTCTGGCTGAAAGATCTTACCATATCAACATCCTGGAGCTTTTGACTGTATGTCGTACTTTGGATCATTTTCTTCATTTTGCCAGGTATCATCTGGTCATGATCTGTTCTGACACTTCTACAGTGGTGGCACCCATTCTCTTTCCCTTTTTGGTCAAACCTTGGATCTCTTTTTTTGGGCCCACACGCTTGTTATTTGTATCCTTACGTGTCATGTTCCGGGTACATTCAATATTGTTTTGGATCATCTTTCCTGTCCCAACAAAAGTTATCCAATGGAATTGTGGCTGTGCTTTAAGTGGGGTACTTCTCACCTGGATGCGTTTGCCACGTCCCTCAATATCAAGCTAGCTCTGTTTTGGTCTCCAGTTCTTCATCCTTTTGCTCAGGTTGTCGATGTATTCAGTCAAGATTGGTCCAATAAATACCTGTATGTTTATCCTTCTTCTTCACAGGGTGATTTTGGTCCTCCATGCCATTTTGTGTTAAGTCTTTCTGGTTGCTCCTTACTGGCCAGCACAGCCATGGTTTCCATGTCTGCTCCAGTTCCAATCTGCCCTTTCATTACCTCTTTCTCTTCCTCTATCCCATCTATGTCAACCTTGGTCACCAGCATTTCATCCAGCCCTTTATATCATCCATCTTCATGCCTGGTTTTTATCTGGTCCCTGGCAAGGGGGTCCAGTTTGTGCTGGTGGATCACTTCTTTTTTACCTTGTTCCATTTGATCTTCCTCTAGGGATATTTATCAACATAAGTGGAACACTTTCTGCTTTTGCTCTTTGGGTCAGGGGTTTTCACCCCCTAGACCCATGGTCAAATCCATGCTGTCAAGTCATGTTGACTACATATTTTAAATTTCATGGCCATAAAATGTTCCCTGTTGAGATGGAGTGTTCCACAAGATTGCTTGTAGATTTTTCCCTCATGATATATTTGCTCCTTTAATATGCCCCTTCCAGAAAGTACTCACCTTTGGACTTCATAGATTAAGTAGAAGGGGATAGCTGCCCATTCCTGCCATGTTTTCAATTGAATAAATCAAGTATAGTCAGCTTTTCAGAATAGGGTTTTCATGGTCACCCGTTGCACTGTCTCTAATGTTGACATTCCTCCGGACTCTCCACCACATTCTTTCCCCCTTTCTTCTTTCATTGGATTATGGAAGTCCTTACCGCTGTCCAGTTCCAAACCACTGAGGTGGTGGACCATGGAAGCATCATCCTTAATGTAATATTGATATACAATACATATAATGTTAAAACTATTCAGTTGAGAGTAAGAAGGTGGTATTCTGCTGGTGTAGATGATGAGATGTCCTCCAATCTGATGCTCCATTTCTGTATGGATTTATCTAAGGGGATGTTGTGTTTTTGGAGAGAGCCATTAAAATACAGTTTATCCCTTCGATTGGGATCCCTCATCCTACCCCCACAGTTCCCAGTGGCTGGGTTTTGGATTCAGAAGTGAATCAACATAAATCCTCACACATGTCTTATAGGTGTCTATGTGGGTCAATCAATTATACTCTTGTTCCCTCCACTCGTATTGTGGGTCACAGTGGTTGGACATATTGATTAATAAGGTTCTTCCTCTTACGCTATCCCTTGATTTTTTTCATATACCGAGTATGTTATTATGCCAGGGGCAGTTCCTGTCAGATGGTCTTGAGTGATTTAATTACAATTACTGAGACATCTTTCTTATGTTGATCTTCCAGATGTCTGGTTCCCATAATGATGGGTTTGTGATTCTCTCCATTCTGCTGAACTTGAAGTGAAGATGGTATGATCCTTTTTCCTTCCCCCATTAGATGGCTGTCTTTTGGATTGTGGTTAACTTGCTAGTGGTATGATCCTCATCCTACCCCTTCATGACTGTCAGTTCCTGGCAGCTGGGTTTTGGATGCAGTTGACTTGCCGTGTACGGTCCGTCATGACCTAGCCACTCTACACCTAGAGGCACATCCTTTTATTTTCTTTCACATTCCTGTATTCTAAGGGATTGAGATTTGTTATATGGTGGTTTAGATCCCTATCCTGCCATTGTTCTCTCACATTTGGATGTGCTCCTCTTTTTTTTCACCTATGTCTGCAACACCTAATTTCACACTAGGTGAAGAGTATACCTGGTACAGATGTGGTGCGGTCTCTCACGTATTATCCTCTACTGTGAAGATCTACTCTTTTAGGTTGTTCTTCAGACACTTTCGAGGAAGGCTTCTTTCTCCATCTACCTATTCAATGTGGGATTCTAGCTATTTATGTGAGTGGAGGTAATGTATTGTATTATCAGAAGTTATAATTTTCCTATACTGAAGGCCCAGCATTGGCAGGTGGCCAGGGTGCTTGACTCGCAATCTGTGGGTCACGGGTTCAAATCCCCATCACACCAAATATGCTCACCCTTTCAGCTGTGGGGGCATTATAATGTGATGATCAATGCCACTATTCATCGGTAAAAGAGTAGCCCAAGAGTTGGCGGTGGGTGGTGATAACTAGCTGCTTTCCCTCTAGCCTTACACTGCTAAATTAGGGACGGCTAGTGCAGATAACCTTTATGTAGCTTTGCTCTAAATTCAAAACAAACCTATACTGAAAATATATTTCTGACAGGTACTTACCTCTCTCACACTTCCCACCCTTTCTTTCCACTAAAAACTGGTGCTTCTATTTTCTGCCAGAACATGAAGTGATAGTTCAATAGAATTGAATAGAGGGAGTCACATGCATTAGGAGAGTGTATAGCACTCTTACTGGTGGAGGGTTGTCACATGACGATTTACATTCAAGATGCTGTTGAACCAGTTGGTTGTAAGGTACGCAAGAGCTCAAGGCTTGTGGCATGCAAACCTTTTTTTGCATATAGAGGGCAGCACTGAAAGAGAAAAGCTATTTATGTGGGAGGAGGTAAATACCTATCATAAATATATTTTCAGCATATGAAAATTATAACTTTTTTTTATGTTTTTAGATTGGTAAAGAGTTAGTTTATTAGTTATTTCTTATAGCCTTTGAAGAACATATAAATAGAGTTCCTAATAAAGTTCTTCAGAAACATTCATATTATCATAATTTTAAAACCTAGATTATGTCATGATGAGAGAATGTAAATATGTTTTATAATCATGCTGAGTTAAATTAATACTAAAGAAGTATTAACACAATAATATGATATTTCAATATGTGTTGAATGTTTTGTGCTAAGTAAAACATTTATAAATTGACCTTTAACTTCTGAATCCTTTTACAGAAAGATTACCACTTTGAGTTCACAGAATGTGACAGTTACGGGGGTCGATGGAGAGTGTCAGTGCCTATACCTAACAGATGTGTGAGTGGAGCACCCAACCCACCCACTAGGGTGGATGACTGCAGTGAGTATTTATTGTTTTCAAAGATCAAACATTATCCAAAATAATATTTCTATTGCTTAGGTTTCTCAGGAATCTCTGAGTAATTCTTATAAGTTATAAAGTATGGGGTGACTCTCCTGCAACAAAAATATCCCCATCACCTGACCAGACAAAGGAAACAGAGTTGTTATTCTCAACAAAGCTAACTACGTTAAAAAAAGTGCTTGACATTCTTAATGATAACACTAAGTTCAAACTCATAAACAAAGAACCATTGTCTCATACTTTACAACTTGAAGGAAAAACTCAGAGATTCCTGAAAAACCTAAGCAATCAAGCATTATTTAACAACCCTTAAAACATGTGCTGTGCAAACAAATACAATGTTGAACATAAGAAGTAAAATAAAAAGTGGTCCAGCTGTCAGTTTTGTATGTTAATTCTTATAATATGAATCTAGAGCTCACACTTCAAATCTTAATGGTCTTAAGATTGAATGTCTGATACATGTACCTTCACTGCAGGTATATGTATGTTGCTTTATCTCCTACATGCACCTACACTACAGGGGCATGTACATTACTATATTTACATGCACCTACACTACAGGGGCATGTACATTGCTATATCTGTTACATGCACCTACACTGCAGGTACATGTACAGTGCTATATCTGTTAAATGGTACATGTTTCATTGCTATATCAGGTACAAGCATTTAACTGTGGTTTAATGTTTGTTTCTATAGGCTTTAATGCTTATTAGTAATATAGTTATTTTTAACATTTAATCAAGATTTAAGCTGCATGTTGCAGCTTCTT
Source organism: Limulus polyphemus (assembly GCF_000517525.1). Taxonomy (NCBI): domain Eukaryota; kingdom Metazoa; phylum Arthropoda; class Merostomata; order Xiphosura; family Limulidae; genus Limulus; species Limulus polyphemus. The sequence goes on from NW_013669437.1 coordinate 26,330, forward strand.
ATAACTCAGTTTGGTATGATGATTGTAACATACAACCAAAAAGTTGGTTATAAAATAAGTAAACATACAAAGATGGTATATTATTCCCCTGTAAGATTTTTTTTCTACATATACCTATGTTAAGAATATGAAGGAACATCAACATAGCTTGTTTCATATGCTGTAGATAGTACTTTAAATCTAGTACCGTGTAGTTTGCAGAATAAAACAAAGTATATTGAAATATATATCAGGAAGTGTGGTCACTTTAAAGAAGAAAAAGGTTTATTATAGTTCATTGAAGAAGTAAAATATAGCTCATACATTATGCTCCTAAAATGTATAACTTACAGCGAAACTGTGACAACAAATACAGAACATACTCAGTTTTATCTCATTGTTTACAAAGTACAGTAAAACTGTGGTAAGAATGGACATTCTAATTTCTTTTATGGAAAATAATGTTTTACTCATTCATACACAATTACTTGTATAATTTTTGTGAGTTAGGATAAATTAATATATTTTACTACTGTATCTCTTAAATAGTTAGTTTGGTTGTATTTTATTAAAATTATAACATTTAGCAAGTAGTATTTATATTCAAAGATATCAAATGTGGTTCCTATATGATGCTTATACTGTGGTTATCAGTGTGCTTTTTACAAAGTTAATAAGTTTGTATTAGAAAGTAGGAGCAACAATCATTATAAACATACATTGAATACATAAATAATACTAACACAATATATTATCATTACTCATTCAGTTTTTTATTTAAACACTTGCTAACTGTACACTTGATTTTTTTTTTGTTTATTACCATTTAGCAGCTAAATATTCTGTGAGTGTGAAAGAAGCTATGAATTAAAGCAAAAACTGATTATTATCCACTTTGTAATGGATAATTAAACAATAGTGACATACGGTTAGTTTCAATCAGTTCAGTAGTTTTTCTCTTGTTCAGTAATCAGTAAGGTTAGCAATATTTCAGGGTGATTTTTTACATATGTAATGCATTACATAAATAAAAAATACATTTCAGTGTTTAGACTACTTTCTATTCTGACAAAAAAGATGTTTTTGACAGTTTCGTCTTGGGTTTTATTCAACAATAACAAAACTAGTAGTTGCAGTTTGTAGAATATTTATGAACAGAAAACAATTTGATAATGTTACATAATATTCACTCTCTTATTTAATGATAATATTGTTAAAAAGATAACATTTCTCTTTAATAACATTTTTATCGGTTAGAGATTGTTAGAACATAATTTAATAATATTGTACACTGAATATACATGTTAAAATTTATATATAACACAATACCCTGATCCTTGTAATTTTGATCAGTTTTTTACCAGACTGTCTTAGCTAAATTTAACTTTACTGTGATTTTCATTTAGTAAAAAATGTAAATTTTACTATTATTAATTATAGGGACATCCTGTGAAGCAGGAACTTACTACAACCGAACTGGTCTAGACTGCTTGCCCTGCCCCCCAGGAACTTATTCACTTGGTGGAGGTGTCAAGTTTGATGCATGGGATGAACTCCCTCAAGGCTTTCATGTAACAGTAGAGACATTTGAAAGTAATTTTCGTTCATTTAAGCAAAATATGGAAGGTTCTCACATCAACTGTTCAGAGTAAGTGTCATCACATCATACTTATAGAATGCCATAAGAAACATTGTACATAGAAGAGCTCTTAGCAAGAATAATGCACTTATACCTACACAAATGACAACCAATTAATTTTGTATTCTAAGTTTGACTAATTAAGGCTTGTTTGTTGCCACTGCTCTACATGTATTTCTTGGAAATTTGTAACTTTTTTTATATAGCTTGTGGAATGATATCTGTGTTAACCCAAAAACCCATACAGGTTTTGCTGAAGGGTTGCATTTACAGTAACACCTAGTATGAGAATTGTGACTTTTGTTTTCTAGGTCTTTCCTCTTCTCTGATCTATTTATCACCTATCTGAGAAGTACGGAATTTGATTATTTAATTTCTGTACTACATATTCGTGTATAGAAGACATTTTAATACTAGAAATAAATGCCCTTATAACACCAAATTGTTGATTTTCTTTAATTTGACACTCAACATTTCACTTTACAGCTTTTTCAGGAGCGTTCCACTAAAACACAAACTGTAACTGACAGTGCAAAGTTTCATATGGTTTAAATAATAAATTCTAATCGAATCTGTAGCATGCATTTCTACAGTGTGCATTTGACATATTAAATAGTAAAGCTTACTGTTGAAAGAAAACTATCGTTGAAATAATTAACTCTTACCTGTTCTATCCAAGTTACGGATTGAAATAACAAAAAGATAGGATGAAAAAATTAAGTAATTAAAATTATAGGCACCATCCTTTATCCCTATTCATCTGTGGTCATACTTGGTTGCTTTGATGAGGATTTGTACGGAGGATGTTGGTTTCAAGTGAGGCGTTACTTGTCCATGATTAGTTAAAAGCTGATGTACAACTGCACTTCTTTCATGTTGTTGTTTATAAAGAGAGTCAATATTTTCTCCTATTCTTGTGTGTAGGGTTCTTCTGGTTTCCCCAGTGTGCGTTATAATGGCAAACATTACATTACTCAGGCAAAGTATAATTTTTATACCCGTTAATCTTACTTGGTTGCAGGACCATAAGTTAGAAAATCACACCTCTCTTTCCACACTCATCTGTCACATCCTCTTTTTCACAAATTGCCAATACTACATTATTTATAACCAATGGAAAGCCAAAGTTTTAATCTATCGAATAACATTTTATATTACAGTATTTTTTGTAGAGAGAATTGCCTGTTTTACTTCCAGTTCACACTTTATTCCCATGGGAAACACATTGTTTTATGGCTCTTATCGCATAGTTAGAAAGCCAGAAAACTGAAAATTATGATAGTTATAGGATATTTCTGCTTTAACGTGTTATTATTCTGTGTTCTTAGAGGCATTATTTAATTAAATATAAACTTATTTAGTGCAGTAATATAAAAAAGTAGGGTTAAGTTTTGTTGACAGACAGCAAAAAAGAAAACCCACGTTTTTCATGTGTATTGTTTATTTATTATTATAAAAGTAACTAAGATGTAAAAATAGAAACTTTTTAAGTTAGATAAGGTTAGGTTAGATAAAATGAAGAAAAATAATAGTAATGGTAAAAAGTTTCATAAGGTACACTCGCAAATAGCCCATGTCTTATGTAATTCAATAGGGTAATGTGAGCTACATGTTTACCAAGTGATTTACAACTTTTATGGTGGGATTATTAGTTAGACATGGTTCCAAGGGTAATAAAACAAGAAAAGTTAAGTTGAAACGGATGTATACTGTTATGAGTTTCAGGCTACTTAGGATAAACAAACGTAGTTTCATGTTAAAATTTGAAGTCATTTTAGAAAGGAAAAAGGGTGATTTAGATTTATTTTGTATTTTTTATGGTGGTTACGAGGTTGATTGTATAAAGTTAGAGTACAGAAAATAACAAATAAAATATATAGTTTTACTAAAAAAGTGCTTGAAATGTATTTAGGAGATTTTAGAGATTATGCAAATTAAATTTGACAATTTTTAGATCAAGTAAAGTATTTTTAATCTTAACATGGAAATCAATTTGCACTTGAAACAGTCAACACTTTGACTCCATATATTTATCAAGAAATGTTTAGTGAAAGTACATTATTAAAATTCTGATTTTTTTTGTCTACAAAAGACTTAATGCTTACTGAAAGCTTGCAAAATTTCATGAAGATGCACAAAACATATTAGAAGTTATAATATGGAAATTATAAAGGTAAATTTGGGGTCACGAACTCATCCGATTGGACTGAGCTCATAGTGAGAGTGTTAAACTCTTCCTTAGCTTTTGTTTGTGGCTGTGCCAATGGTTTGGATGTCCTATGATTGATGCATTTGTTAAGGGAGACAACCATCTCCTTCTATTTTATTGGTCTCTAGTTTCAGACCTGGCTTTTCTAGTGGTAAATGCTTTGAGCCAGTCATGGAGAATGTTTATTTCTGTGTGTGTTCTTCATTTTTTTTGTGTGTGTATTGGCCAAGATCAGTTCATCTAAATGTCAAATTCTTCTTATTGCTCCTCACTGGCTGACTCAACTGCAGATTCCCTTGCTGCTTTGTCTGTCTCAGAGGAATCATGTTTCACTAACTTATTGGAGATATCTTCTCTGCCAACCTCAGTTGCATATTTTCCATATTTAAATTCATCATCTACAGCTTCATGGCTAGCTGGCTGTCATGTTGTCCTTTATTATAAAAGCCAGATTCTCCTCTTGAGTAGCATAAAATGTTATCACATTCTTGCTGTCATTCATCTCTGTCTGTCTGTCAATCCTGCTGGACTATCCAGGAGTTGGTGCCTTAGAAATTCTGATTTATATCTTTCTTTAAATCCAAAACTAGTTGCCTCATTTTTAATGCTCTTATTTCATGATCATGGTTTATTTGCTTCATCTATTGTAGGCTACAGAGTTGCCCTCTCTGCTACCACCTTTAGATACCAATGAAGCCATCTCTCTCTCTCTCTCCTACCCACTCTTTTATTGATCTTTTTTTAAGCCTTTTGCTTACTTCATCCCAATTCCCTAGACACTGTCTTCTTTAGATCTTACTCTTACCATGTCTTTCTTCCCCTTCTTTGAACGTTTCTTTTCTTGCTCTACAATTTTTCACAGAAGACATTCTATTGTTTGCTTCATGATATTTATGCCATTGATACTTGACATAATTCCTTTGTCCTGTCAATTCTACTTATTACTATGTTGAATGAAATCTTTGAGAGAGGCTCAAAAAAAGTTATATGTATCTTACGATGAATCTCACTTTACAGATTTTATTCCATCCTTGCTAATTAATTGGGTTGTGCAGCTAATTTATTTTGTCGATCATGAGGGATTTGAACACATTAGCAGTAAATTTTAGATTACATGCACTTGAAATCAACATTCAGCTTGGCTACTCACTAATTTGGCTGGTTTCATGACTTGCTGGTATATTTAGATGTGGATGAAAAGGAATAATACCACAACAGTGTTTTCAGCATAGGCACTGATCTCATATGTAAAATAAGGGGGACAGTTTAAAAAATATGGCCTTTAAAATGGGGGAGGGGCAAATATATATACTGCCCCCCCCCACACACACAAACACTTAAAAGAGGCAGGTGATCTGTCTACCCCCTAGATTAGAATTTTTGTTTTTCAGTCTTGAGACTTAGCTTTATCTTTCTGGTTTTTGACGTTAGTTCCTGTAAGAATTAACAGTTGGGTATGTCTCTTCTCAATAATTTTTCTTAATGTGTGCTTACATGCTAGTGATATTCTTATGTTATTTTTTAAGGCCTTCAGATATACTTCAGTATGTATTAAACTTTAAAAATCATAGGAATAGTCTTGAAATCATTAGATGCCTATATGTTTCTTTACAGCAATTCCTGAATTGATCTAAACTTAATGGTGTTTTGAAAGAGACAACATACTTTTTAGACATTTCTTTCTGGATAAATATTTTAGTAACACATATATTTCACATCACAAGCAGCCCACAGTATAATAAAATAAAATTCCTCTGAGATGTAGTTTAATATTTAATTTTTTTTATATAATATTGGGCTTGATAAAATTATGTACAATCTGATGAAGTAAAAACCAACTGAACATTCAACAGAATAATATAGAAAGGTGTTGCAGCCAGAATATGGACTCATTATAATGTCAGAATAAACTTACAATAATAATTATAGCATTTATAGTTATAGTAAGTAATAAACAATTTTATTTAAATGAAAAGTTAAAACTAATGAAATTTTGATTCTTTCAGAAAATAAATCATATATCATGAAATATATGAATTTCAATTAGAAATGAATACAATAAAACGATAAATAGTAGATTGGAGCCAGGCAAGAACTTGTGGTGAACATACTATACAGTGAATTCGAAGATTCATGGTTTGTGGTCTGTTGCCACAAAAATATGCTCTGCACTTTGGGGCCATGGGTACAGTTTCAAAGTATCAATCAAATCCCATTATTCTGTTAGATAAGATAGTAACTCAAGGGTTGGCAGTGGGTGCTGTTGATTGTCTACCTTCCCTCACGTCTAGTCTGTCAGCTCAAAATTAGGGATAACTATTCAGAGATAGCCTTTCATAGCTTCAAATCAGAAACAAATAAATGAAAATGTAACAGATGAATTGTAGTTAAATGCAAGTAAAAGAATAATGAAAATATTGTTCTTACTTATCTAGAAAATGTCATATTTACATATTTAATAGAACAGGAAGAATAAGTAAATAACTCTACCAAAGAAAATTTTATTTGCTTCTATTCAGAATATTTGTATTCTTTTTCTAAATCAGTATACATATTTATTTGACATGTGCAAATACTAGGGAGTGAATTAGAATGAATAACAATATTTCATGACTGAAATTAATAAATGATTATGTTAACCTGTCAATAATTTATGGAGGAATGTATTCATTAACCCATTAACTGTGGCAGGAGCAGCTTAGTTGCAGTTTTCTGACTCACAGATAAAACTAAGTTGCCATCAATTACAATAAAATGGTAATTTTTGACATTCGAATAGAGTTATAGTTATATATGTGTGTGACTGACGGATATTTCCGTCATTCGCAGCTGAGCCATAGAACTTCAATGACGGAAATATCCGTCATCCGCAATTAATGGGTTAATAGATTCTAGTTGTTTTGTCTTCCAAAAATTATTATGATTATGTATATATTATTACAATATTTTTATATTTGTGTTTACATGAATTAATAAGGTATAAAAGACCAATTGGCCTTGTTTGATATGACATACATTATTATATTATCTAGTTGAAATACATAATTTTTGATTTACAATGTAATTTGAAAAACATTTTATACATTCAGTGTAGAAATACAGAACTGTGCAGTTATGTTATTTTATTTTTTGAATGTGTTGGTTTTACTATATTCCAAAAATTGAAAATAAAATTTGTTTTTATATCATAATCTATAATCAAGCAAAAAATTAATATTAAGCAAAACATTTGAAATTTTTTCTTATCTTTCATATGTTTCAACTTAGATGTAGTTTTTATATGCATGTTTAACATATTGTTTATGAAATATTATAGTGTCTGTAATTTAAAATTTTTTTTTTCAGATATGCCTGGGTACCTATGGGTGCTTACATTGCATCTCATGGAGGGCCATGTGTCACATCTCTAACTTATTCTGTCAAACTTGTGAAACCGGGTATTCTCTCATACTCATATGAATATGTTGATGATAGCATTATTTTTAACTTTGAGGTACGAGAGCACAATTTTTCAAGCAAAGAATGTTATTGGATTAGGTTTAATATTAAAAACATATATTGGAACTAGACTAAGGCTATAGTTGGATCATGTGAATTAATAATGTTTAGGGAAGTTATTGAATTCTTTAAAGTTATTAATAGTATAGTAGAAAAGTAGTGAAAAAGAATAAACACGTAAATAACAGAGGTATTATAGTGATGAAAAGATTAGATAAAAAGTAGAAGGGAAAATTGAGTAACTTACTGTACATGTAGAGCTGAAAATACACTCTGGGTTTGTTATTGAAGGTGTATTTATTCACTTTTGGATATGTACAAGATTATTTAGTATTTTGACCAAAAGATACTCAAATGCAAGTGTAATTCTTGAGCATGAATTTTGAATCTAAATGTTATAAGTTATGTGAAATATATTCAAATTTATTGAGACTTTTTGGAATACCATGGACATAAAACCCTTCTCTTTCTAACAGGATACCATGAACATATAGCTAATTGATACAGAATTAATCCAGATTTTAATAAATAAAGCTTTAACCTCGTAAAGTTCTTTGAAAGTGATTACTTAGGAAGATTTTTGAAGACAAAGTTAAGGACATAAGTTATTTTTTACATGTATATGGTGCATTTTGATTACACATATGCATCAAATAAATATTATCAATCAATATCATGGACTATTTTGTTCACCATCAGGATTTACAAAAGCTAATTTTTTATTCCAGAGTTTTGAATAATAATTACACAATATTAAAGCGATGATAATCATACAGTTGGAACATCTAACTGTTGCGATATGCGAATATGAATTATAGATGAATGTCTTCCCCCCTTTAAAGATTAATATTTAATGTTCTGTAAGTTTATTGCAGCTATAAGTACTAATCATCAATTTTAAAAAACAGCAGCTAAATTTATTTCAAAAATCTCAAAATAATGATTGTAAAAGAGACATTACAGTTAGTTAATCATATGAAAGAAAAGCACTTAAATTTTATCTTCAAGAATTTTTATATTCAAATTTTATATGACCATTGCAAACAATGTTTGTTTGCAAACTGTTTTATAGAAGCAGATAATGTTAGGTTCATTAGTGGTTACAGTATTTTTGGAGTACTATTGATAACTGATTAGGATATTTTATCTTGATTTAACACTAAAGCTTAGGCTTAGGTACCGTAAGCAGTTTGTAAAATGATTGAAACCATATGTATTATTTAAACATAATGATTTTTCTATCTGTAGATGAATTTACTAGGCTCCATATTACACAGGTCTGCAATGGTTTCATTGTCGTGAAATTTTTACATGTTTCACAGTAATTCCTGTACACTGAATCTGAAAATGATATCCATATTTCTCCATCGTGTATAGCTTTTTTCACAAATCGTCATAATGCAATACATAAAAGAAAGACCACAACATGTAGTTTGAGAATACAAGATATAGATTTCACAAAAAAAATCAGGATAAATAAGAATGCATGTTTGTTTCACATGAATGTTCTTACCTTTTCTTCAGTTGGTTTGGATTTTTATTAATAAACATAATAATAAAAAATGTTCGTTGTGGTAAACGAAATAATAATTTGATCTAAGTAAGAGTTTTTTTTTATTCCTGATTTTTGAAATATATGTAGCTGTATTATGGAAAATCTGTTATTAAAACCAAAACAGCTTTTATGAAGTTTAAATTCACAGGCCTGTGTTATCAGTTTAACCATGGAACTGTTTTAATTAACATGTATTTCATAAATGTACATACAGATACACATGAATAATTTTAATTTTTAGGCTCAGAATGAACAATGTCAGTCTATTGATGAAGTGGAAAAGTACAAGTGGCCCTCAACATCTGGGGAAGGACAGTGGAAAACTGTGACAGTAAGCATGTACATGCAATGTATCTTGTATGTATATTGTACAATGTCCTTAACTGTTATTAAGATATTTTATTATTTATATAGCCTGAAATCCTCAAAATCATAAAGAGAGATTTTGATTTTATAGTACTGTCGTAACACTGCTATTTTGTTGGGTGGGTTCTTTTAAATTATTTGGTGAAAATAATTCAAAATCCAGTCCATGTAATGATAACTAATTAGAGGATTTCTTCCTTAACATTTTTACAAGCTCTTACACTTGTTGTAACTTGTAGGCCTAAGTTTACAAATGATGTTCAAATGAAAATACCTAGATAGAAATAACATAAAAATAAACTTGATTTTTGTATTAAGTAATTTATTTGGACTATCACTACATTTTTTTTAGTTTTTTTAATTCACAAGCTTTTGTCTCAATTACCTGAGTCTTCTACAGGTGTGAGACGTTTATTAAACAACAGGATCTAACCCAAATACTTCACTGAACTAAACTAACTGGCTCAGTACTCATTCACTATTTACTACTTGCTCACCAACTGTGAATAAAACACATACTATACCTCACTGATTTTTGTATTTATAATCCACTCTCACTTCTTTATTTCCCAAATTTACTAGATTTTCATTATCTCAAATTTAGAACTTTCTAGGCCTACTCCCACAAACTTACTTGATCTCAAAGTATTGCACCCTCTAACTAATATTTAAATTACAACATAAAAAAATATAACTTATAACACTACTTTTAGCTTTGGTTTTAAAAAATTAGGCTTTTCCATATTTATAAGTGGCAATCACTTGTGTGTTTTTAAAATCAATTTTGACCAGACAGACTCACATATGCAGCTTTTCTTGTTAAAAATTTTTGTATATCCATCATATATATTAGCTTAGATAATTTGTGTGATGTTTTAAGTGAACTTTTTGTTTGATCCCTATTTCTTCTGCTAAAGATAATATTACAAACAAAATAAACACAAAAGTATGTTGTTCAATACACATGTTTATATATTTACAAACTGTAAATATATGTATACTTAGGCGCAATAATGAAAAATTGTAATTAAAAAGTTTTTTTTTATTAAGACTATTTTAAAATATCTTTGCCAATTATCTTTTCTTCATGACCTAATAGCACAAGTATTTCAGCTTTGTAGACCATATCTCATTGGAAATACATAGCGATGGAAAATATATATTAAAATATGCATTAAATTTAAAATACCTGGAAATCTCATGTGTATTATCTATGTAGTCTCATATTTATAATCCACTGTCATTTCTCAGCATTCCCCGAAATTACTAGATTTTCGTAATCTCAAATTTAGAACTTTCTATGCCTACTCCCACAAACTTACTTGGTCTTAAAGTCATGTGCCCTCTATCTAACATCTAAATTACAATATGAAAAAATATAGCTGACTATATTTATAGCTTCTATTCCATAGGATAAAAATAGAGAGTTATTATTAATGTTTTTTACTATTACATAGATGGAATTGAAAGCTGGTCTGAATGTTCTTTATTGGAAGACTATTGGAATGGGGATGTTGAACAGAGATGGTAGGAAACCTAGGCCTTTGAGGATAAAATCCATCACCATTACAGGTAAGTATGAGGCGTATGAAATTAATTACTCTTCATTGTTTGTTGTGATTGTTTATTTACTTACTAACTAAAAATAGATAATTTCTGCATAACTGTTTTTGTAGAATATACCAGTGGAAAAGAATACTAATATATCTATGTATTTTAACTGAATGATTGCTTCATTAAATATATTACTTTGTACATTGAATGCGGTTATTCATTATTATTATTATCAAATATCTATTATAAAGCATTGTTGATGCATTAAAATATTTTATTTCTTGATAGTTTGGTGTTATAACATTCAAGTACAATTTTTAAACACTAATGTATTATTGATCAAGTATCTTTATGAACAACTATTTTTAAGTGCTTAGGTGATTAGAAGCCATTAAAATCTATCATTTGACTAGAACCTTAGTGGAATTCTCATATGTATGCAATCAAACAAAGAACATTTCCTTAGAAATTATTTACTAGTGAAAATCATCATTAAAGATACTACTATGTCATATTTTAGTGAACTTTGAGATTCCAAGCATGTGTATAATTTTTGTCACTAATTGTGATAAATTGAAAATTATAGTTTTTCATTTTACTCCATGTAATTTTTTATTTCACGGTGTTTATATTTCTTCAGCTATATCAGACAACAAAATTTAAAGTATGTTAAAATGGTTAAGTTCGGATAAATTACTACTTAAGTATATCAGTTTTCTAAATTTATTTCATAGTTTATTTGTTCTATTTGAAAAATACACCCAAATTAAAAACTTGCAATGTATTTGTCAAAAATAACAAGTACAAACCTAAGTTTAAAATTATAATAGCAGAACTATTTTCTCTATCTTTTTTTTTTCTGTTTTCATTTCAGCATTGTATAGTTATTCTGGTTGTTGTTTTTTTCTTTATCCATTGAAGAGTTTATATATATGAACTATTTTTCATAAACTTGCCTGTACTCTGTATATTATTGTGTATAAGTTATTTCTTATCAGTAATTTTTAGTGATTATTTCATAATATGTATGTATATAAATTTTCAATGAAGATGACAAATAACTTCAGATAAATGTATTTGAATGTCACAGGTTAAAACTTATTTTAAATTATAGTAACTGAAAATAGTATAAAACTACAACAATATAAAACAAATAGTGCATGATGAAGCATGCTAATAAAGTATTGTTGACCGGAAATTTAAGGAATCTCCTTTGATTCAGTCCATACACCCTTCCATTAACAGATACAATGCCTGGCTCCATGAAACTATTATTACTTCATGTAAGATTTTAACAATACATCCATTTACACAGATAGAAAGATAAGTTGCAACTAAAGTTTGTAATTTGTAAAATCTATCTTGATGTGTCATATTTAACATAGATTTTGTGCAGATACTTAGTGGGTCATAGTATAAACAATTTAATTTTTTTTCACTTTTCATTTTTAGGAGTAGCTTATACCTCAGAGTGTACCCCTTGTGAGGCTGGAACCTATAGCAGCCAGGGCTCAAAACTCTGTACTCCATGTAAAGAAAACACTTACTCAGAACGTGGGGCTGCTGCATGTTTATCATGTAACACTGTTATTCAGTATGCTCGTAAGTACATTCTACAGCTAAAAGTTGGAAAGCTTGTTTTTTTTACAGCTAATAAGCTGCAAAATTGTTTATCTATATAAAATCATGTAGGGTCTTATTACAAGGAATATCGTGTGGTAAAGTTTGTGAAATCTGTTTTGTTCTTTAAGTTCCCAAGCAGGGATTAGTAAACATAAGTGTGACCCATATCTAAAAAAAAAAATCTGAACTGTAATATAAAGTATTATTCACTAATTATATACAATCTCAATCTTAACTTTTTTTTCCTTATTGTCAAAAATGGTTGTAATTCTGTACTTTTAGTTTCATATTTGTATTGAAAAATTTTTACATCTTTGTCAGCCAAAGGCTCAGCTAAATGTGTGGATCGACCTCCTTGTACAAATTATGATTATTATGAACTGAAAACTCCTTGTGATGACAATAAACAAACTGAAATACATTTTGAGTGGATCAAACCCAAGATATGTCGAGATGAACTACAGGGTTCTGCCAAGCTTCCAGTGTCAGGCACAAAAATAGACTGTCCACCATGTAATCCTGGCATGGAATATTCCAACAAGTCGATGTGTGCTTTTTGCCCAGAAAACCACTATTCTGATGGCTATTCAGGTAATGAGTAAAGAAATAAACCACAAATTTGCTTCAAAAACTATCAACTGGAATTAAACAGTTTAGCAATTTTAAAAAAAGGTAATTCATTTCAAAATACTTGGGTCTTTGATAGATGATCATAGGTTTCATGTATTTTAAGAGATTTGTCACATATTTTTTATTGTCTCTATTATTAGCAAAAAAAGATTTACCTTTATATTTTTGTGCATTGTGTTGAGCTCTAGGTCAAAATTCCAGGGTTGTGCTGACAAGTGTTGATCCATTGTGGAGGGTGGCTTTTTTGCAGGAGCCAGATGAGAGTTCCTTTACTGTTGTTACTAGTAACCTTCTGGCTGTGTTCTGTCCTATTGATTTCTCATCCTTTACTTTCCCTACCTACACCATATGGTATTTTGTTTTCCACCAGTCTCAATTCCTCTGAATGTTGATGACTGCTACTTTTACCTTACTAATATTCTACCAGTAAAGTTGCACAGGATTTTGTGAAGGACCTTCACTTGTGAGAATGTCAGCTTCCTCATTTAGCTCTATCCCTGCCTGACCTGGCACCTACATCCAGGTGATGATCTTAACATGCAGCTGTACAGCTTTCTGCCATCTATCTAGGGCAACAACTCTGAATTCTATGTAAAACTGCCTGTACATCACAAATATGTTGCTGGTACTATATTTGCAATTCATTGTTTTCAGCAATTCAGAGAATAACTTTTTTATGGGTTTCTAGCTCCATCCTTATGCTGCTTGTGGGAATTAGGAAAGCTCAACTTGCCTTATGCAGAATGTTGTTGTTCCACATAATGATGAATTCCCAACCAGCTCTTTTGCTATCTTTGGTGTTGGAACTATCTGTGGCTATGATGAAAGGTGCCTGTCTACCATGTCTTACAAACTTTTTCTGCTTCACCTTTGCAATTCACCTGCTTAATTTCTATATTTTCAACCCAGATTGATTTTTGCAGATTCCAGTGGCACCAGATGTTTATTCATGGGGAAATCTGAGACCTAGTGATGATGGACTGTCTTAGTGGTGGTTGTATAGCACCTGTGGTCTTTACACATTAAGACTCTAATGAGGTAATTTGCTTGTAAACACTGTTTTTGTTCTGTTTACACTAATTTGGCCAGATTTATGTCTCACTGGCCCTTTTAGCTGTGGATGAAGAGGGGTTACAAGATCTGGAGTTTATCCACTCATATTATTTGACTGGGTTGCTCCTATGAGAATCTTCCAATATAGGCATAGGACATACTATTCCTCTTACCTCTCCTGTCTCTTTAATGTTCCCATTTTTGGCTTCATAGGTTCTGGTGACACCTTTACTAACCCATTTTTCTGTATGGATTGAAGGACATTAGGGCAGAGAGGTACTCTACTGAGAAGAATGCCTATGATCTTTAAGGTCCTACTGAAGAATTTTGCTTATAAGCATAGTTGGTGTTTTGCAGTGTTGTTGAGGCTTGTGAGGTGTAATAGGACATTGATGATGGTGGCTGAAGTACATTCTGTGACCAGTCATAACAACTTTTGTAAAGCATAAGCAAGTGATGCTCATTAGCTGTATTTACTGCTTGGTAACTCTGGTTATCATATTGTTAATGTTATTAATGAAGTTGAGTTGTCTCTCAAAGTTTACTCTCAGGTACTCCAGTGTCTTTTCCAGAACAAGTGACAGTTCTTACAACATCCAGACCTGGAACTTTATCTTTAGAGGTACATATGGCTCTGTGTATTTCATCCAAGCTAATTATGGTTACCATATCTGTATGTAGTTGAAGCTTAGCAAGGAATCATTGTAATTTGATCCAGAGGCATAGCCTGGCCCCATCTGAAAAAATCTAGGCATCTTGACCACATATTATTTTTCAGTTTTTATTTATAATAAACTCGCTTTGTGTCGTTTAATAAAAATAAAAACTTCTATAAATACTATTACATTTGGTTTGATTTGTCTTAATGACCATTTTATTAAAAATGTAGATCAATTTCAGCTTTTTAATTTATTTTGCCCCCCCATAAAGATTTCTGCATGGAAAACCTAGTTATGCCACTGATTTGATCCTTTCCTGCATGTTGCCATGTTCATATTGATTAGTGTACCTGCACATGAAGGCTTTACCTTGTTCTTCATCTGTAAGGAGTGAGGTACTATCATTATCATAAATAATGTATATAACCATGTTTTTAGTTTTTATGCACAACTTAATCTTGCAGATTTGCCAAAATAAAGTGCTTTGCTGTATAGCTTATTCTATTTTGTGTTGTATGCTTTGGACACTAATCACCTTTAAAGAGCACAGGCTCTGTTACATGCAGTCTTTTCTTCTCTTCCCATGCTGAGTCATGCCTTAGCTACATTAATTTAGCCTAGGCTTAATGACATGCTTTTCAGGCTTTATCAGTCACTATTCCACTAGTGTGAGATGTTTTCTATACATGATTTGTTTATTTGACATTCCTCAATAGTGGTATTGGTGGTCTCTTAGATTTTGTAACTAATAAAAATTAAAAGAAACAGAAGTAAATTGTTTCAGTGGAACTTTAGACAGAGTAGTCACAGGCAGTTGCAGTCCATTAATGTTCTCACACAGGATTAGGTCTTTCTGTTATTTATATTTTGAAGTTAAATCTCCATAATTTTACATTTTTTATTTTTCAAATCTGTAACTGAATAATATTTGTTTAATTCACTGACAGTGTAGTTTGAACTGTTTTTAATGAATTGCTGTCTGTGTTTTTATATACATTTTTTCAATTAATATGGTGGATAACTTTTCAAATACGTTTTCCATGCATTATATTTTTTAGAAATTGATATTAATATTATGTTTTTCTGTAGCTTGTCAACGTTGCCCAGCATCTACAGCACCTAATTATGGAATTTTTTTCAAATGGTGGCATGAATTTCCTCCAGGTATATCAGCCCGATGCTTGACTTTGGAAGGTTAGATAATTTAACTTGTTACTTTACTTTAAAGAGAAAATATTTTGTAGTTAAAAAAAATACTGACCTTCTTCTCTTAGGGATAATACTGGTTGGAATGTTGTGATAATGGTCTTCATAACTGTTTCAGTAAAGTATCAGAATGCTGGTTATCACAATACTAGTATATTCAAGTTGTTCACTGTAAACTGTATTGTTTACTTTGAAAATCTTTTCTTATAAACTGACACATTCACCATAAGTCAATTGTTGTTGATTTTGCCACAGTTTAACTCAGTATTACTGAAGAAGATTTATAATTTTAAGGTATTTTTTTTACCATAAATTGGTTAAGAATACATAGAATAAAACTTGACAGTTCTTTAATTGGATAATTATTTAGCTTGTAAAATGAATCATTTTAACTTTATAAAAGTTACAATTGAAATGTTAAAACTATTTCATGGCTTTTTTTTTTCAGAAATAAATCTGTTCTATATAACCAAGCCAAACACGTTGACATGGAGCCACTGCATTTCATACTGCTATGTTGGACTTTAGTTTTAACTTAAAATACTCATTTAATGAAATAAATGCAATTTACTCTAACCATTTTGCAACAAGAGCTCCTTTAAACACTTTTCTGTGTAAGTCACTGTGTTATATTCAGAATCTAATTAAACACTTTTATTATCAATGTATGTGAATGAATTTAATATTGTTATATGTGTTATGATTTGAAGTTTTATTTTATCCAAATTTAAGTTATTTATTACAAAATAAACCTTTAAAAAATTACTTAAAACTTCAGATGTATTGCCACATGACCAAAGAGATATGAAAAATCTCTACTTTGGCTGTTTGGTAATAGAGTAGAGGTAACCTTTTGACTTGTTCCTTTCAAAGTACTCTGAATGAATACAGTTAAAACAAGTAATGATTTTTCAACCCCCTGACAGCTGCCACTTCCACCTTCAACAGATTTGTTTGAGCTTTCTTCATTCCATGTAGACGTTACATACATAGTATAAATAAAAATTTGAATGAGCTCATTTTACAGTATAGACATGCAATGGTTATTTTGAAATTAGCACCAAGTCATTCTCACAGAGTACATGAAATTGACTATAGTATTGTTGGCTGCTTGATCGAATATAGCATTTATGGTTGTTTCTTACCTTATAGTTAGAGATACAGTTTAAATTGTATTTAGGTCTTACTATTATATTTTAGATAATTATATATTAGTTACGTTTTAAAATACATAATTAATAAAATAAAAAATACATAATTAATAGGTTTTAAAATGTTTTAAAATACATAATTAATAGGTTTAAACATTTTTTGCATATACATCATACTTCGCATCCATTCTCAAAGCTTATGATATTACACACTGAACAAAAATTTTAAAATACATAATTAATAGGTTTAAACATTTTTTGCATATACATCATACTTCGCATCCATTCTCAAAGCTTATGATATTACACACTGAACAAAAATTTTACCGAAGTGTTGCACATGTCTCCCAAAGAAACTGTAATATGCCTTGGGGTCACCATTGACTTATGTTGAGATGAATAATAAGTTGTAAAAGAATATTAAGAATCATCTATATGTGAAAAGGAAAAAGAGATAAAAATAAGAATTTAACAAAAGGATATTCTACAAAAAAATTATTTTTTTTTTCTTTTTCTAATTCATAATTTTAATTATTTCATTGCATTGTACATTGATGATAATAGCTAGAGTTAGTGATATGGTAGAGTAAATAAATTATAAAAATTTACCTTAAAAAACTTTTGATATCCTTTTAGGAGGTTCAATAGATTATGCAAATGAAAATATGAAAATTTTAAGATGAAGAAAAGT
>NW_013669437.1:44528-53797 GCF_000517525.1 Limulus polyphemus
GAAATATGAAAATTTTAAGATGAAGAAAAAGTATTTGTATACTTAAAATGAAAATCACTTTGCACTCAATTTGTTAATTGTTTGAATGCGAGTAACTACAATAAAAATAACATAATTTTAGGTAAAACATTTAATTATAAAATTGTCATTATTTGTGTACAAGATACTTATGATCTTTAATGAAATTTACCAGTTTTTGCAATTTATGAGACACACTTTTCCAGTTTGGCTATAAAGTCATGCATGTCTGATAGAGTTAAACAATGTAGCAAGAGAACCCAGTGTTGTACCTTTCTTACCAGAAAAACATATAATAAGTAAACCTTGGAATTTCCAGATGGAGGATGCCAGACTAAGGCAGCATGGCAACCAGAAGGAAACTTTATACGTAGTGGATTTGGACATAGGGAGGATGCTTATCTTATTCTTTCTCTAGAAGTCTTAGGCTTTAGAACTAAAGAACGGCTAGCAAATGGTCAAGCTGCAGAAATTGGAAGAGTCAGTTTTACATTTGAAGTGGACTGTGAAAAAGAATGCGAGTTTGTATTTATGCAGGCAAGTGTTTTGGCATAGAATATTTTACGCAGTGTAAATTTAGGGTTGTAGTCTGGCCTAGACTTTGTTTAGATGTATTTGTACTTTACAATCTTATATATATATATAAGATTGTAGATTGAACTAATATATTTACAGTTGAATTCAGTTTGCTCTGTATTGATTTACATGTTCAGTTGTGTATGTCTGTGGTTTAATTGGGTATGTCTGTATATGCATAGTGTGATCCTATTTGTATATAAACCTGTCCAAAAAAAATTAAAGAGGATAATTTTATAGTTTAATTGTTCTTCAATGAAACACAAAGTGGAGCTGAAATTGTAGGAACAAAATTTATGCCGTGAATACAATTAATGAGTCTGTTTCATTAAGAGTATATCTATAGTTACAATGAATATGAGTAACCCTCAAATTTAAAGTGATGAAAGTTTGAATTGAACTAAACCAACTTGACTGAAAGAGATGCATTTGGCACAGAATAATTACTCAATAATGATTATGTGTCACTGTAGGTTTGAAATGGCCTTTGTAACTACAAGGTTTCTGATGAGTCAGCAGACAGTATTGACGGCAGCAACTCCTATTCCATGGCTGATTAAGGCACTGATATACATAACATCCAAGGAGGTTCCAATGCTGTTCTTTGGGATTTAAATAATAATTTCTTGTTGTCAATACCTGGCCTCTGTAATATGTAGTTTGAGATAGACCATCCCAGTCCTGGAATTATGATACCAGTAATTATGTCATTATTCTGTATTAGGACAAACTCTATTCTGATTGCACCTGCAAGCTGTGATACAACTAAGTCCACTATGCCATGCTGATGTACTGTTGATCATTAACTCCATCCTTTTGAAACACAATAAGATATTTATATCTATTTGTTCTAATATCTCCCCATACCCTAATTGAATTCCTCAAAATGGACACATGCTCTTCATCCATTGTTCACCAGAGATGAAACCATTGATCAGTGGTAGAGAACCTGACTTATCTCTGAAGAAATTTGGTGCCAAACTCTGAATGGTATTAGCAAGGTCCAAATTATCTGTGTGGTTAAGTGCAGAGTCAAAGCAGGTTTTCTGGACATTAAGCCAGGCTCATGAACATTGCTCTTTACTGTTTAATTATTGATAGTCTGATTATGCAACTATAAACTTTCTCTCTTTGGACCTGATTATACCAAATGACCTGCCTTATTGTTTGGTTCCAGATTTAAAAATTGGTTACAGACTACTTCATTGAAAATTGAACCTTTGCTTACTACCAGCTGTTAACACTTTCTCAAAATTATATAGGAAGTAGTTCATTAAATATGAAGATGAAACAGGGGTTCTTTATTTCTATGGCATATAGCAAGTGTAAAATGTATCAAATCTATTAAGCATCATCACAGTAGGACACTTGAAATTTGTACATAATTAATGACATATTAAATTTTGGAATTATTTTTATGTGTAATTTGTTAGACTGTATTAAATGTTTCTCCCTGTAATTTTTTTATTTAGTATGGAAATGTGTGTTTAAGCAGGTTTTTTGATCTACTAAATTTATATATGCTATAATGTTTATGTGTGTGTGAGTGTATATATATATAAACTTCAAACAACTAGAACAAAATAAGTGGTGCCATACATGACAGTGAAATAAAACTATGGCATTAACTGCAACTTAGAAATATTAATTATTGGAAAAGGAGAGCTTATGTAAGATCTCCCGGGAAGGTGGGAGAATGGAGAATTATGGGTAAGTTGCTAAATATTCTATGTTACATCAAGGTCGCTCAGAACTTTCAGTCACATGATTGTTGGCAGCATGAGAATGACTAAATAAGGAATGGGTTTCAGTATTTTAGAGGTAAGTATTCGTTTGATATTCATGTGTGTTTGGACATGTTGTTTTACCAGATGTTTTTATTTATCCATATGGTGTGTGGTTTTGTTAATCATCATTGGTGTATGTGTACTGTTTTTTGAATGTTAACATAATGAAAAAAAAAGTAGTGTTTAAACGAGTACCAAAAATCCTACCTGGATACCCAGATGGGTAATTTGGATGGGTATCCTGGTGCTCGAAAATTTCTGACCTTTATCAACACAACAGTTTATGCAGAAGACAAGACAGTATGAACCAGGATGCCACGAAGTTTAAGTTAAAACAGGAAATAATTATAATTGAAAGATGAAAATGTTGTTAACCTCGAAACGTTTTGCGGTCATTGTGTATACTATAGCATAGGCCTACAAAGTATAGACTACTGTATGTATTCCCACTATTCTTTATGAGGTACTGAAACAAATTCAAACAAACATCTCTCCATTTTTTAACTTTTCACCAATTAGTGATGAGTACCGATTTAGTGGTCATGAAATTAATATTAAAGTATAAAGCTTCCAACTCTTTCTTCAGTTGAATACTATTAACTTATTGGTAACGAAACAGAGTGATCTTTAACAGTTCATCCTAACTGACTGTCATTACACAATACCTGTGCTGTGCAAGCAATATTTGTACATGGTGATGACACTTAAGTTATACATACGTACATTTACATTCAGACGTTATGGCATCTACGGCCTCCTGTCATTATAACACACATTGAGAGATTACATTCGAGACTGCTGAGTGCACATGTGCTATCAGAAAAGTTAGCACAATTGATGGGTGGAGCTTATCTCAAATGTTTCATTTACAAAACTTTGATAATTCCTCTTTAAGATCAGTGTGTGAGTTTCTCTCGTAAATTGCAATGAAGTGAAACAACAATTCTATGGCAACGATCACCTCATCCTGATATCTCGAATTATAAAGAGCAGCAGCTAGCTATGTTGAAACAAGTCAAATATAGAAACTTTTGGAAGATCATATTTACATTGATACAATACTTTACAGTATTTACTATTACAAATCTCACAGTCATTAAGCAGTAGGCCTCATTTCTGTCCTAGAATGTCGATTGTGCCAAGCTACAAAATGGTGGTAACCACAAACTGATTGCATGTAGTGAATCAACTAATAATCATTTCACAAAGAAAAATTTTAAATGGACTGTTCAAAATTTGCTGCTTACTTAACTGATTCTTTGTCTCCTATATTCATTATGGAAGAGGTAAAAGTTAATATGGTATAAGCAACTACTGAGAATATAATGAATGATTGAATAACATGATTGATAAGGTACTCGAGAATTTTTGGACACTATTAAACTTAAAGATCAGTGACTTACTAATCAGTGTTGCTTGCTCACCACTAGAACTTAATCTGAGTCTCTATCACTATCCTTGCTTCCACTTTCATCTTCAATTTCTGTTTCATGACTTTTTTTGCTTGTTTCTGATTTTTGCTTACTGTTTTCTCTTAAAAATAATAGTTTTTCTGCAGCTCTGTTTATATTACTTTGATTTTAACTTTGCATAACTTTTCTTAAGAATCGGGTAGTAAACTTAGAACCAGGTAACAGTTGTAATGGGTGGGTACCAAGTGAAGACACTATGAAAATTGTGTATTAGTAGTATTTGCTTATGCAGGATTTGAAATGAAATAAATGGGCTCATACTATTTTCAACTATTTTATTCATATCCCAAATATAAATTTTACTCTGAACTCTTTCAGATTGAATTTCAATTTCAATAGCAGTAGTATCTATATTTACAAATTGTATTTTTACTGATTTCAAAAATTCTAGAAACAAGTGTCAAATGAAATAACTTTTGTCTGCAGAGTTCACTGCAGAGAGGTGTGGCAGTTATTGAAACTTGGTCTGGTCGACAAAAGAAACAACATTACAGGTAAGAAGACTAGCAAGCATTAGAAAGGGACTCAAAATTAACTAAATATAGAACTTACATTAATCATTAGATGCACAAAAAGGAGTGGTTGATATTTAAAGGACTAAAGTTGTATTGCCAATATTTCAAAATTTAATTAGCATTTTTCAATTTTAAAAAATAATGTAAGCATAGAATTTATAATCAGTTTTAAACTCATTTCATTTTAAAATAGGAAAAAACAAGCTTTGTCAATTTGAGACATAAAATATGTCTCTTGTTTTAGTTTAATTAATATTTTTTTCAGTAATTGTGAGTTGTTTCTTGTAGGTAAGTTTGTTGAATATTGACCCTTTCACATCGTATAGGTCAAAGAGCACATGTCACAACCTTTTACCGAGTTGCATTCAAAATTTAATTAAACTACTTTATTATCAATGTATACAAATAAACCTGGCATCAGAAAAAATTAATAAATCGAATTTTAATATTATATAAATTTTAAGTTCTTAATTTTATATAAAAATATTAAAAAACTCTAAAATCTCCCATAGTATGCAAACTATGACATATGCTCTCTAGGTCTTCCCTCGTCTCTAATTTATTTACCACCCATCTGAGAAGTACAGAATTTAACATAAATTACTTATTGTAATATAGATATTACTCAGACAAAGCATAATTTTTTAGCTTTCAATCTTATTTATTTTTGGAGCCCTAAACCAGAAAATCAAACCCATTTGCCCTACCCACCTGTCATGTCCTCTCTTTCCTAAATTGTCAGTGGTTTTCTCTGATGTTTTATACTATGTTATTTGTAGCTAATGAAAAGCCAAAGTTTTAATCCATCAAATGATGTATTATATTACATTGTTTTCTGTACAGAGAATTGCCTAGAAAGAATATGTCACATTTCTCACAATAATGGAAATTCAGATATTTTTAAATATTGCCTTATAAAATTAAGAACTTAAAACATATATATACTATTAAAATATGGATTATTAGTTATGATTTTATGTTATACTAATTTATATAACATAAACAAAAAGTAGCTTAATTGAGATTTGTATGTAAGACACTAAAACCTTGTGACATGCACAGTAAAGGATGGCTGGGGTGAGAGGGTTAATGTTTACTGAAAGCCTGCCAAATTTTGTGAAGATACATTAAGTACTTTCAGAATCATAGTATGTATACCACCATGGTTACATGGTAGTTACAAGGTTTTGTAAAATTCATAAGGCCATTGTGGTATGGTTAAAAAAAGTCATTATGTTCAGTGAAGAGAAGAGTTCCATTTCGGTTCTTGAAAGTTTGGAGTAAGGTCAGATATTCACAGATTTTTTAACTCAAAATAAGATGAAGAAAAAAAGTTGTGACTGGTTTGATGTATTATTATTTTCACAAAAACAACATTTTTCTGCCAGATTGTAATACTTCATAACTTGTAAATACAATCATTGCTGTAGATTATTTACCTTAAATTGGTTGTATATTAAACTCCAGGTACCTGCAAACATTTCTTTTATTTTGATTAAAATATAATCTGATTTTTTTGTTGTTGAATGAAGATCATTCATTTTTGTTTTATACAGTCAATTGCCAGTAATTAAAAAAATACTTATTATTATTTTTTATTTGAAGTTGCTATAAAATTTTTGACTTTTTTTACACCAGTTTCACCTATATATCAATTTAGAAAAATTTTCAAGTACTTTATATACAATAGGAAATTTCAGTTTGTCTAGCTAACTTGACAAAATGATAGGTATGTTTTTGAGCACTTCATAATTGTAGGAAAAGTATTTTTAATTAATTTTGAGACCATCACTAGATTATAGAAAATAAATATCTGGTAATTTTACCTTCAAATACCATTCATTAAGGCATTTAGAATGTAGATATGGTAATGTTCTTTTGTTTTATTTGTTGACTAGATTCTTAAAAATGATTTCATGTTGTAATACCCTTTATGTTCTTGCAGTGTTAAAAACTAAATTCTGTAATCTATGGAAGTAACAACATAAACCTTATTTATTATGAATGTTTATGAATTGTGCTAACCATAGTTAATTTTCATAAAGTTGTTTACAGTTTACATTCTTTTGCAGACACATTTTTACTAAATGAAAATTTAGTTCTAACAGAAATATAGCTCAATATCAAAATCCAGGAAAGAGGAAATGTTTTACCTCTAATTTTTTGCATAATTTCTAACAGTACATTTTAGATTTGACAAGTTACTGATAAACGTTTCTGAAGTTTTCTTCATTTTCTTGTATTTCCAGTTACAAAGTGACACAAGATGGTCCTTACACCTTTAGTTGGGCCTTTCAAAAACTTGGTAGTGACGGAACATGGAAAAGGTGGTTTAATACAGCTCTTACAGAGGAAGTGGATGATAAGGCCATAATCTATGAAATATCAGTCACTAACAGTAAAAATGGTGGAGCCTCAGAGTGTTTGCCTTGTCCTGAAGCAACTGAAGGAACTGGGTATATATATATATATATATATGCATTTTTTTCTCATGCAAGCAGAAAAATTTCATGTTTTGCTTTTTATGATCATTTGTGTTTTATTTTGTCTGTTTTTTCTGGAAGCTTTATGTTGGATTTGAACCATGTGTTTAGATAGGTTTATCCAGTAGTAATTTCAGTTTTCTTAACTTCATGGCCCAGCATGGCCAGGTGGTTAGGGCGTTATAATGTGATGGTCAATCCCACTATTTGTTGGTAAAAGAGTAGCCCAAGAGTTGGCGGTGGGTGGTGGTGACTAGCTGCCTTCCCTCTAGTCTTACACTGCTAAATTAAGGATGGCTAGTGCAGATAGTCCTTGTGTAGCTTTGCGCAAAATCCTTAACAAACAAACTTAACTTCATACCAAGGGTTACTGACTCTTGTTTTACACTGAAAGTTTATAGAAACTTTATAATGATCAACTGTAATTATTTATAATGAACAGTTAAAGTACCAACCATCTCACATTTTAAATGAAAGATTTGCTTCATTGTAAATAGTTGGAAATTCTTCTACCTTTTCAACCATGATATTTGAATTGAAACCCAAATAACTCTTTCCATATGGGGGCAGTCACTGTGACTGAACTTGTATCCATAAAACAACTATCAGAATTTCTATACTATAACATTTAATATGTTTTGTGTATCCTTACAAAATTTGGCAAGCCTTCAGTAAACATTTAAATCTTTTGTACACAAAAAATCAGGTTTTAAAATTAAGTATTTTTACTAAAGATTTGTCCATGAATTATATGACATCAGAGTGTTGACTGCTGTGACTGCAAAGTGATTTTCATGTTAAGGTTAGAAAGACTTCTCTTCATCTGAAAATTTTCAAATTTCTTTTGCGTAACCTATAAAACTTTAAAACTATAAAATTTATATTTTATCTGTTATTTCTCTAACCTAACTATACAGATTTTGTCAATTTAACTGATCTTATAAACAAAATAAAATCTAAATCTAAATTACTGCAGATTGTAATATAAAATTACAATTGTTTATCCTAATTAGCTTAAAGCTCATAACATTTTACATCTGTTTATATTTAATTCTATTGTTTATTGCTTTTTGAACCATGTTTAACTAATAATCTCACCACATAAGTTGTAACATCACTTGGCAAAAACACAGCTCACGTTACCATATTAAATGACGTAGTGTACAATCAGCTCACAAGCATACCTTGTAAAGAATTATCTAATCTAATTATCTTATCTAATCTAATAAGTTTCTAGTTTTTACATGTTAGTTACTTTTACAGCAGTAAGTAAAGATTGTACATGAAAAATCTTTAGCCTTTTTTCTTTTTCTTTTTTGCTGTCGGTTGCCATTATAATTTTAGCCTACTTTTTTTATAATGATGATACTAGTACACTTATACACCTAATAACACAGAATAATAAGAAGCACAAAGCAAATAATGACCTGTAACTATTATAATTTAATTGGCTTTCTAACTAAGACAAGAGGGGCTTGAATTAATTCCCTTTGCTACTTGATTTGAACAATATGAGATAACCTTTCAAACTAAAGGTGAAATATACAATGCTTTGTAAGGAAAACAAGATAGCATTATATGTTATTTTATAGAGTGAAACTTTGCCTTTCTCTTGGCTATAAATGATATAGTATAAAATGTCAGAGAGCATTATTGACGATTTCTGAAAGAAAGGATGTGTGACAGGTGAGCATGGCAAATGGGTCTGATTTTCTAGCTTATTACCCTCTAACCAAATAAGATTGAATGCTATAAAATTATGCTTTGCCTGAGTACTAACCATATTATAATTTTCACATTAAATTACATACTTCAGAAATGGGTGTTAGCTACATTAGATACGGCAGAAGACCGAGAGAACAAATGTCATGATTCTCATAATAGGAAAGCTTGAGGATTTTTTTATATTTCCTTATAAAATTAAATACTTTAAACTTAGGTAGTATTAAAATTGATTTATTAGCAACATTTTTTTTGCTAAGTTTATTCATATACATTTATAATAAAGTAGTTTAATTAAATTTTATGTCACTGGAAATTGTCATGATATGTGCACTTTGACCTACCCATTGTATAAGGGAGAGACAATTTTATGTATTTCATTGTGAAATCACACGTTTTAAATAAAAATTGCAAGAAGATTTAATACGTTTTGACATTTCCTTGTTGTAGGTGGTGACTTTAATGAACAAATTGTAATTCTATGCTATTCATTCAATTTTTGTGTACTAATAGACCGTTAAAGTGTCAAAAGCTAGAACATTCTCATTGTAGAATTTTGTCACATTTTCCAACCAAAGAAGCTTCATGCTTTGCATACCATCTAACCCAATGTTTCCACAGGACTGATTTAGGCATTTTTTTCAAATAAGACTTTGTATAATTATAGTATTTTGGCACTTGTGTATAAGTTAAAAT
>NW_013669437.1:53925-100702 GCF_000517525.1 Limulus polyphemus
CGTTACAACGTCATCCCATTGTTTAGTTTGGAAAATGAGTTCAAGATTTGACACTAGATAGTGATCACTTGCTGGCTTCCCCCTAGCCTGTTACTTTGAAATGAGGATCAGCTAGTGTAGACAGCCCTTGTGTAGTCGTGCATAAAATCTAATAAACAAGGAATAACAATGCAACGTTAATGAACCGTTGAAGAATTATTTACAGTCAAAATTGTGATGTTTGATTTTTTTTACTATAAAAACTTTATATTTTTCCATTTTAATATTGTACCATCTTGTAATGAGATCTATATGTACTCTTTGATTTTACATTTTAATTTTAGGAAAATATAGCTTGTTTCTGCATTTCTATTTTTTATTGGATGGATTATTGTCAGTTTATATACTTGTTGCTGCAGTTTTTTGCGTTCTTTTACTGTCTATTTTCTCCTCCTCTACCCATTAATATGAAACTTTGTATAAGAAACGAGAAAACACAAAGTGACTCATTTTGTTTAAAAACAAGTTAGTATAGAACTAAAAGAACTCAAAAATATATAGAACTAAAGAACTCAAACATTACTAGAATTTATAATGTTGTTGAGATGTTACGTTGGTAAAACACAGGTCTGTTTAAAGCTGTTATTAAAATACTGTTTAAGGTGTGGTACACAAGTTGATATTTTCAATCCATTTTTCTCAATGTGTAACGCCTGTTCAGAGGAACAAATAGTTTTACCTGCATGTACGATTGTCTTTCCTACAAGCAAAAAACTTAGGCTAGATTCTGTCAAGAAAATTTGTTGACAATGACACGTCAGGAATAGTGTATTTGAACACATGGATAAAAACAATTACTTCTTTGATTTTCCAGATGTTGAAATCATTGACAAAGAAAACTATAAATCACTGAAACATTAAAGAAGCTGTCTATAAAAAAACTAACATTAATAAATATGCAGGTTTATGTTTATATTTAGTCTAATTACTGTTTTCTTTACTTACCTGTTTATTTCTGTTGCATTGTTGACATAATATGTATTGTAACACATAACAGTTTTAAGTGTCCTGTGATTCTATTCAAAGCTGATGAAGTTAGGTTAACCTAATGAAACATAGTGTTTTCACACAAAGAGTTTTCTAAACATATTCACCTGTTTATCTGTATATAGATAAATAACAATTTAGTTTGACAAGCTTTTTCCTTTAAGTTTGTTCCTTTTGTTCATGTTTATGTAATATAGTTTTATTTAAATTTGCAAAGTGCACATACCTTAGATTTAAAAGTTGTTGTTGCTTTTTTGAAAATAAAAAAGCTGCTATTCAGTTCACACTAAATGTATGCCATGCTTACCAGAGGGAGAAGAAAAGAGTTTCTGTACTATTGTATACCATGCTCATACAGTGAGAATAAGAGAAAGCATTGCTATTACAATCACACTGATTGATTCCATCCATTTCAGAAAGATAAAAAGAACAAGACTTACTATTAAACTTAGGCTGTGTTCAATGCTCATCAGAAGAAAATAGGGAAAAAAGATTGCTATTGCATTTACACTACTGTATTTTATGTTAACCAGAAGAGAATAAGAACACTAGTTTCTATTGTATTCACATTAACATTTTCTAGTCTCACCAGAAGAGAATAGAAACAGTAGTTTCTATTGTATTCACATTAATATATTCTAGTCTCACCAGAAGAGAATAGAAACAGTAGTTTCTATTGTATTCACATTAATATATTCTAGTCTCACCAGAAGAGAATAGGAACAGTAGTTACTATTGTATTCACATTAATATATTCTAGTCTCACCAGAAGAGAATAGAAACAGTAGTTTCTATTGTATTCACATTAATATATTCTTGTCTCACCAGAAGAGAATAGGAACAGTAGTTACTATTGTATTCACACTGTATATTAAAAATAAGGGTAGTAATAGTACTGACAATATATTTTTCTCTCTTCTGTGTCCTGGGAAAGTGGGAGAGTGGAGAATTATGGATAAGATGATGCATGTTCTACATTGCATCAAGGTCATTCAGAACTCTGTGTCCCATGATTGTTGACCATCATTCTTGGATACAAGATGTGCAAGACAGAAGAAATGAATTGATAGATATTCTGTGATGATGTTCTCTATTCATCAAAATCTAATGTTGCATACATTAAATGTAC
This sequence comes from Limulus polyphemus, assembly GCF_000517525.1. Classification (NCBI taxonomy): domain Eukaryota; kingdom Metazoa; phylum Arthropoda; class Merostomata; order Xiphosura; family Limulidae; genus Limulus; species Limulus polyphemus. The sequence continues at coordinate 56,081 of NW_013669437.1, forward strand.
TGTATTACAGAATTTCTTTTTTTTTCTTGTAGGTGTATTCCATGCCCACCAGGACATTATATCAGTAGTAAGGACACATTAGAATGCTCCCAATGTCCCCCAAATACTTATGTATCAGAACCATTACCATATGGAATAAAATCCTGTAAACATTGTGGTCCTGGACTTCAGTCAGAAAATTCAGAGAGCTGCTATAGTGATTGTCGTATCTTCCTTGCTGATGGGCAAGAGTTTGATTTTTCTGTTTTACCTGTGTAAGATATGTCCATTCGTTGTTGTTTTTTCCACCAAATTTGAATATTCTACTGATAAATTTAGAACTGTATTTTACACATTTATATCTTCAAAGATAATCTTAATACTTTGCAGCATATCACGTACTTAGTTACCTCACATTAAGGCACCAAAAAATAGGGTAAGCTATTGTGATGAGTTTCATCTTACTAATTGTAATTATGTTTTAATTCTGGCAGACATAGCTTCCTGCATTTTAAAGAAGGGCATGTTATTAACTAGTAGCAGTAAAGTACTGATTGTTGTGAATTTTAACTACTGTGTTTTGTATACTTAACCTGTGAGTAGCTTAACCCATTAACTGCTGCTGGAGCAGCTCAGGTGCTATTGTCTGACTCGGAGATAAAACTGAGTTGCATTTCAATAATAATAATATGATAATTATCGTCATTTGCATAGAGTTATAGTTATATATGTGCGACTGACAGATATTTCCATCATTCTCAGTTAATGGGTTAATACATTCAATCTATGAATAGTAAGTTTAATGATGTGCATAACTTATAGCTCAGGTATGTTAATTCTTATTTAAAACACAAAGGAATATCTCTTGATATGAAATTTAAAAAAAATACACATGCAAGTAAATCTGGTAAGTTCTACAAACACCAATGTTGTACTTAACTTTCAGAGTAGTTGGAAGTTTAAGTACAATATAAAGTGAACTGTGACCCATCTTGATTTTAGTATGCTAAAACTCCAATAATTTTAGTCACCTTTCTGCTTTTATATGATGTAAAAGGTTTAATACATTCTAGTAATTGCTTTCATTTTGTTATACATGTAATGGTGAGTCTGTAATATTTTTAAAGGTTTAATGAAATTCGTGGAAGCCCACTATTCACAGCAAGTGGTACCCAGTACTTTCATGTATTCAACATAAGTCTTTGTGGCCATGATGGCAAGCCAATGGCAGTGTGTAAGAATAACGTTTCTTATCATGTAAGTCTACTAGAAAATAAAAGTTCTTAACATAATTTTAGTATTAAACATTTTGAGTATGACTTTTTAATTTTTTATTTTCTGCAATATTTCTTATAAAATTTATTTTGTAACAAACCAGTATGTGTGAGTAATGTAACAAATTTCACTTAATTACAATAACAATAATGAATTTGGTAGATAAAGATTTATTCCTGAAAAATTATTAAAAAAAATTTTTGGTAGAAAATTTTGCACATACTTTTGAATTTTAGTCTGTAAAGTATATACATTTGTTGAGTAAAATTGCTGCTCTTAATGTTTGAAGATCATAAAATGATCTCATATTAAAGTGGAAATATTAAAATGTTGATTCAACATGTTTATAACCAAAAACTATATTATATAACACTAGCTTTTTTTGCTTTATCCATCAATGTTTAGAATATTGTTATTAAAATTCAAAACAGTAATATTTTGTTCTTATAAGTAACAAGCTTTTAAGCATCTGAAAATGAATATTTTTAGCGTGTGTAGAATTATGTTATCATTATTACTAATATCAAGAGTGACAAATTACCATCAAAGAATTGGTAAATTTTCAAAGCCACAATCTGTGTTGTTTGTTCATGATTGTTACACTTCTGATATGATTTTGAAGAATCAAAGAAATATAAATTTTTAGATTTAACATCTTATAGCTCAAGGAAAAACATAGAAAACAAGATGCCCTATATTATTTTGTCACCACTGCTTAAGCTTATATTCATTCACAATCTCCTGTTTGAACTATTAAAGAGTTTAAAGAAAAAATTCCAATATGGTACATTACCCCTGTCACAGATATAGCTATTCTATTTCAGTTCTACCTCTATATGAAATTTTTTTCTAATGCTACAAGCCTTGAGCACCCACGTACTCCATGATCAACATGGTTCAACTGTGTCTCGCATATAAATCATCATTGGACAACCCTCCACCTATAGAAGTGCAACACACCCTCATGATGCATGTGGCTCCTTCTATTCAATTCAACCGAAATGCCACTTTTTATTTGCCAATGCTCCAGTCACAACGTTTTTTATTATGCTGTTCACTTGTGTTTTTTTTTTTTATACTTAGTGCATTTTTTGAAAAAAAAAATTTCCATGTTGATCGAATTGTTTTGTAATTTATTCCGAAGTGGAATTGTTATTCTCAATTTTCAAATGTTTGCAAACATAAGGATAACTTTTTTTTTCTTCTAGTTTTTCATTTATTTATTCTAACACTGTTGTGTTTGGTTATTCATCTGTAATGACGAATTCCAAAGTCCATGTTACCACTTTTGGAGGTAATACCATCTACCCGCACACTTATACAGGAGGAAACTCGACTGTAGAATTAATGACTCTCATTCAAAAAGAGTTTGATTGTTATATTAGTCAACCTTCTTCTCCAGGTGTTGCCCATTTTCCTCCTGAATATACCAAACTTGTTTGGGACTGCAAGGAATTTGACAGCCTTCTTCCTCCATGTGATTTTGCCATGTCTTCCTATGCCTCTACTGCAGAATCAGCTAAGCTTAATACAGTTTTTTTGGACATGATTCCCCAGGTGTGTTCTGTTTTATCAATTTCCCCAATTTCTTATAATCCTCTTCTTTCCTTGTTACATGATACCCCTTCCTCTCAGATATTAAGGCTCATGCAGAGCATTTTGTATCTCAGATGTGTGAGAGCACTAACATGACCTGCTCTCCACGGGCTTTGGATCAGTTTGCTTTAGCCTACCATCATGCTGAATTACTATTTATTGATTTTCAAAAGCTGGAATCACTTTTTCCCATAGACCTTGATCATCCTGTTCATTTATCCCATGCCCACTTTTTCCACTTTTGTCATACCCTATCGACTCTCCTATGGTGTTTGTCCACCATCCTTTCTGAGGTGCTCCTCCGAGATCCTGAGGATTTGTTGAGGGATACCCTCTCCTTATTACCTCCACTTTGGAACATTTGTCTTCTTTGGCCTTTTCCTTACACACATGGTTTCTCTGTTGTTGGGATCTTCTGGGGAGAAACACTGTAGTGTCCCAAGTGTGTTTATCATTTAGTTATCCTCGGGACTTACATATTATTTCTTTTCTCCAGCGGTCTGTTTTCAGAGATTTTCCCCAGACTTTAGAATCCTGTGTAGAATCTGTGAGACAGCAATTGACCCTTCCGTCTTTCGTTGATTGTTTATCTCATTCCGAGGCTAGACAATCCCCTATTACTGTTTCCCGTCCCACTCCTTCCCAGCTTTAACCAGTTTCTATCTTTAAGAGTTTTTCCACTTGTCATATTATTCAACGAAGATGGACATGTTGCCAACAGTAACAGTGACTACCTTGTGGGTTCTGGTCCAGTAGGGGCTCGCATGACTAATTTTGTTCCCTATGTTGTGATTTTGCCACAGAACTTTGGGTTATTCAGGTATATTCTGAGGGACTTGTCATCCACTTCCTTTCCCCTCCTCTGTTATCTCAGGTACCCATGACTTTTCCATTGTTTCGGGATCCCACCACCAGTCAATGTCTTTTCAAGGAGGTACAGAATTTTCTCTCCCAAAAAGCCATTGAACCTGTACCTCATCCTTCTCCAGGTTTTTGTTCCAGAGTGTTTGTGGTACCTAAGAGAACCAGGGACTGGAGGCCTGTGATCAATCTGTCTCACCTGCTTCAGTTTTTGGTTCTACCTCGCTATACTATGGAATCTTTTCTCATCCTCAGGTGGGCTTTATCTACAGGTCTATGAATGACTAAAGTATATGTCTTGAATGCTTATCTGCATATTCCTATACCTTGTAGGTTGAGGTGCTATCTTTAGTTTGTTCATCATGGGGTAGTGTATCAATTTTGTGCCATACCCTTTGAGCTTGCTTAGGTCCCATATGTTTTTTTAACAAGTGGTCAAGGCTTTTGCCTGATGTATGCATGCTCAGGGATTGTGCTTGCACCATTACATGGATGACTGGCTTATGTTAGCTTGTTATGAATGGGAGTCTGCCCATCACAATCATCTGCTTCTTTTGGAGGCAGCTCATATGGGTTAGTTAATAAAGTTGAAGAAGTCATTCCTCATACCAACCAATCTCTCATCCACTTGGGTGTATTTTTCAACACTCATCTCAGTCGTGCCCAACTTTTGACTCTATTCAATGGAGCTTTCAGTTCTCCATGCTCTTACTGCTCCCTGTATTAAAGCTCATGAGGTGCTATTACTTTTGGAAATGTAGTCTTCTGTGGAAACTTATCCCCTCAGGTCTTTTCAGTGGATTCTGCACAACCAATGGAACCTTGCATGGAATCTCCCTTTGATGCTCCTATTTCCCTTCCTCCTTCCTTTGTTGATGATCTGCATTTGTGTTTAGGCAAGGCCCACATGTTGGCAGGTGTTCCACTTTCTCCCCCTTGTCATGTTTTGGATGCTTTTATCCACAGCTAGAGGGGGGGGGGGTGATCAGTAGGAAGCTTCAGATCAGTTATCTCCAGTTGAGATGTCCTACCATATCAACATCCTGGAGCTTCTGGCCATAAATTGTGCTTTGGTTAATTTTCTTCATCTTGCCAGGAATCGTCTGGTCATTATCCGTTCAGACAGTTCTACAGTGGTAACTTCTTTTAATCATCAAAGAGACACCCATTCTCATTCCCTTTGTGGTTAAACTTTGGATCTTTTTTTTTTTGAGCCCAGATGCTTGATATTCGTCTCCTTGCATATCATGTTCCAGGTGCATTCAACCTTGTTGCAAATCATCTTTCCCAACCAGAAAAAATTTATCCAATGAAGTGGTCTCTCGATCCTCATGTAGGGTACTTTTCACCTGGATGCGTTTGCCACATCCCTCAATACAAAGTTACTATATTTTGGTTTTTAGTTCCTCATCCACTTGCACAGACTGTTGATGCATTCAGCCAGGACTGGACCAACAGTTACCTTTATGTGTATCTTCCCATCTGTCTCCTTTCCACGGGTGATTTCATTCATCCACACTACTCCTTGTCAAGTCTTTCTGATTGCTCCAGCTCCAATCTGCCCCACCATTACCTCTTCCTCTTATTCCATCCCATTTATGTCACCCTTGGTCACCAGCATTTCATTCAGCCCTTCCTACCCTCCATCTTTATGCCTGGTTTTTATCCAGTCTTTGATGAGGAGATCCAGATTGTCATGGCAAATTGCTTCATTTTTTACATGTTCCATTTGCCCTTCTTCTATGGATGTTTATCAACATAAGTTGAACATTTTCTGCCATTGATCATTGGGTTAAGGAATTTCACCTGCTCAACCCACTGTTCCTCTTCTTACAGATTTTCTCACTTGGCTATTTGATCAGATGGACTTCTGTCACCTGGATTGCGGGTTATCAGGCTGCTTTATCTCTCACTTTTCATTTTTCCTGGTACCATAAAGTTTTTACTTCTCCTACCCTTCAATTGGACATGTGGATTACGCTGCATACGTTCATCTCTCACTATCTGCATCAGATAGTGGTTTATTTTTCATCGGGTTACCGTCTTCTACTTGTTGCCATTCTTCAGACTTTGGTGTGACTGTGAATGGGTAAGATATTTTTTTGTATATATACATATATATACCTCATATTTTTCAGGGGCACGTCCCTTTTTTTCTTTCCAGATCTCACTCTTTGGTGACTGGTGCCCGTCCAGGTATACTTAAACTAGTCAAATGCACACTGTAAGGCCATGATGACTTAACAGTTATAATTTCCATGGCCACTAAACATACACTGTTGAGATGGGGTGTTCCACAAGATCACTCGTAAATTTTTCCTTGTGATATATTTGCTTCATCAATATGCATGTTCTGGATCATACCAACCCATGGATTTCATGGGTAAAGCATAAGGGGATAGCTGCTCATCCCTGCCATTCCTTACATTAAATAAATAAGGAGTGGTCTGCTTTTCAAAATAGGGCTTTTGAGTCTCCCATTGCACTGTCTCCACCACATTCCCCCCCTTTTTCTTCCAGCGGAGTATGGGAGTCCTTACCACTTTCCAATTCCAAGCCACTGGGGTGGTGGATGGACCATAATGGCATCTTCCTGAATGTGATAATGATATTTTATACAAATAATGATAAAACAATTTAGTTGAGAGTAGGACGGTGGTGTTCAGCTGGTGTAGGTAACAAGATGTTCTCAAATCTGTAACTCCATCTCTAAACAAGTATATTCGAGGGGATGTTATAGCTTTGGAGTTCACCCATTCAACTGGGATTCCTCATCCTACTCCCACATGGATGTTGGTTCCCAGTGGCTTGGTTTGGGATTCAGAAGTCCTCACACATGTATTACAGGTGTCTCTGTTCCCTCACTCTATTAGACTCATGTTCTCTACTACTGTGTTGTGGGTCAAGGTGAATGAACATGCAGGTTACTTCAGTTTTTCCTCTTGAGCTATTCCTTGAAGATTTTCATATACCAAGGACGTTACTGCACTGGGAGTGGTTCCTGTCTGATTGGTTTTGAGTGGGATATTTTACAATACAGGGACATCTTTCATATTCTGATCATCCAAATGTTGGGATCCCAGATCGGTAAACCATTTTATGATCTTGCTATCATGTGCCCTGTTCACAGGTCAGTGGGTATGATATCTCCCTACAGTCTGTTGAACTTGAGGTGAAGACAGTATGATCCTCTCTCCTATCTCCACATTGATGTCTGTTCCTGATGACTGGATTTTGGATTGTAGTTGACTTGCCAGTGGTATGATCCTCATCCTATCCCCGCGTGGCAGCTGGGTTTTGGATGCAGTGTATGGTCCGTCGTGCCCTAGCCACTCTACACCTTGGGGCACATCATTTTACTCTCACCCACATTACTGTCTTCAAAGGGATTGATCTTCTGATATTAGGTGGTTTGGAACCCTATCCAGACGTTGTTCTCTCTCTTTTGGATGTGTTCTTCCACATTTCCCGCCCATGTTTGTAACACCTCTTTCCATACTGGGCATAGAGGATCTCCCCTTTTTAGGTGTTTTTTGGACACTTTTGTTTCTTTTCCTTGCATCAGTCCCTCCACCTATTCAATGTGGGATTCTAACTATATCTGTGAGTGGAGGTAATGTACTGTATTGGAAGTTATAATTTTCCAATTTCCCATAGATATTTACCTCCTCTCACACTTCCCACCCTTCCTCCCCACTGAAAACCAGAGTATCTATTTTATTCCAAAACTGGAAGTGATAGTTTGGTAGAATTGATGATTTACATGTGAGACACAGTTGAAACACACTGATTGTGGGGTACTTAGAAGGTCAAGGCTCGTGGCATGCCAAAATATTTTTGCATATAAAGGGCAGTACTGAAATAGAAGAGCTATTTCTGTGAGTGGAGATAAATACCTATTAGAAATACATTTTCAAGACAGGAAATTATAACATCCTATATAAAATACAAGCAGTTTTTTACTATATTAAATCTTGTTTTTCAGTTTAAGCCTACTTATACTATAATCTTTATAATACAATTTTAATTTGCTTTAAAATTTAAATGAGGGCAACTAGCCAATCAAGAATGTTCGTATAGTCATGTCAACCATTAAGAAATGTGTAATATGAGAGATAAATGAATTCTAAAGTACATTGAGAACATCTAAATGGACATTTCAGTTTGCGTGATATCAATTTAGAGGGTGCTTCTGATAGTATACAAATAGCTATCTCAATAATGACTAAATTATTAGGATGTTTAGTGACCTGGGAGTTGTATATTAGTTACACTTGTATGACTAGGGATCTAGTAATGCTTGTGACCCATGACCCATATATGAGCACAACATGGAGGCTTTTGTGTTCCAAAAATTTTCAATGTGCATATACTGTATTTCTGTTAAAAACATTATTAGTAAATGCTATAAGCAGTTTTGTAACATTGATTACCACCTGGAGAATACAAAATCTGCTACAGTTAAGTTGGTATGAGTTGTTGTACATATTGGCATATATATGTATAGCATATCCAAAAGGTATTCCAAGTTCAGCTAAATTATATAGTATATTTTCATTTTTATTTATAAAGCTGTTACATCACAAAATAGAAGCAATAGTTTGATCTTTTTTTTATTATCAAAGTTGTTTGTATGAAGTTGAGACTAATGTGGTATTTACAGGTACACTGATAACCTTAGACATAAGAGTAGTAACCATAGCATGAGGAACATCTCAAAATATACTACAAAGGTAAACTGAATACCTCCAAATTTACAAATCTCCAGATGAGCAAAAAAAAAAAACTCATCAAAGTATGAACAAAATTAAAATCAGTAAATCAAAGTTATGAGTACACTGGATGATGGACAACACTTATACTAAACATCAAGCTCTAGACTATGTTTCCAAACTAAATTTTAAATGATCTGTTCTAGACTGAGAGTATTCAGTCAGAACTATATACAAAAGTATGTAATTCTATCTCTCAGTATGCAGGTGCTACCTGATCCATCCTTTACATACTATGTTTTACTATGTAGCTATATTTTCTCAAAAGAAAGCTCATGCAACACTAAAAGGGCAATAGGTCAAAAATAATGTAGCCACGTTCCACTTTTAAATTTAAACACAATGTTAGAAATGTGTATGTATGAAAAGTTTTAAGAATTATAGTTGGACTTAATGTTTATATTACTGAACTAAAGAGATGGAAAATACTAAATATATTAACCTTTTTTAAATTATGTAATGCCGACTAGAGTCTAGTGCACATAAATATGAATAAATAAAATGACTGTGAAGATAAAAAGCTCTACCTGACAGATAACATTAGATTATCAGGGGTTCATGGCTGTTTCGTTTACTCATAATTATGAACACTAAATATGCTTTGTATACTTTATTAAAACATGTATATATTTCAAATCGTAATAAGTCTAGATTTCATTATAACAGCCACACATCAATTGCTTTTAATTGTTACTTAGGTTTAAGCCTTACATGTGGCTTTAGTCAGTTGTAATTAAAAATTGTTACATTTATAAAAGGGACAATATGGAGGGAAGCCAGTTAACTGATTTTTTATCAATCATGTCTGAATTTATTACAATTACAAATTAGTTAGGAATAAATAAGAGCTTTTATGAAAAGTAAAAAAAACAACAACAAGAAAATACAAAAGTATGAACCTATTTCTACATCAATTTATCAGGATCCAATGTGAGGAAAATTTTAGGTATATAATTGTATTTTTCTTTTAGTTTTACAGCAGAATGGTGGTTTTAATATAATGAAATTTTGCTTTCGGCTTTATAGTGAAATGGTTGTGTTATTACTAGCAAGAGGTGATTCATAGAAAAAGTTATTTAGTTTCAGTTAATCAAGCTTCTTTGATGATCAAAATTGTATTCCAAAATTTACCAATTTTGTGCTCATTATGAAAAATTCAGTCATTACTATTTATGTATACAAAGGGCTGAGTGCATTTTATTAATGCAATTTTGGAGCATCGGCATGCCATTACAGTGCTTGTTGCCATGCCCGGCCTGACGAACAAGCATTGTGACAATAACCCAGCAGTATAGTTTCATGTGTATATAAAGCTTCATTGTAAGGCAGTTATGTCCAAAGTATTGGCTCATCTCTACCTGTTCTCCATAATCCATATAGTTTACAAGGACAGTAGTTTTTCCAATGCCCTTTTCATAAACCTTATCTCACAGAATTCAATAGACACTGCATCTGGTTACTTGACTAGTGTATTTTTGTATGGAATAACATGAGTACTCATTTCATTCTCCATCTGCTTGAGATCTGCAGTGGTTAAACATAAGGTATGAATTGGAAATTTTACCCTATTGAACTCGTATCCTGTTGGCCTAATTTACTTCTGAAGCTGATATTTTTGTGTGGTATTAAGGGACCAGAACATTGGTCTGATAGTAAGCAGAGTTAACTATAACCATTGTATTCCCCTTCCTGATTCCTGACTTAAACCTGCACAATATTCAGTGATGATCATGAATCCTTCTAAAGTGTTTTGCTAAATGCTGTGGACCACTTTTTGGAAAATACTTTCACCCAGTGACTGGTGGAAATAGCACAAGACTTGTTACAATTACCAAGATACACATATGTTTTGTTGAGTATCACCACAAGCTACCATTTTTCCCAGTCTAAGTACCCTTAATACAGTTTTCTATAATTGGTCTTCCTTTCCATAATATGTCATAGAAGTGACTTGTTTCATTTATTTGGAGAGAGAGATTCTTCTTGATTATGTTGTGTACTATTGCCTGTGACAAGTCGATAACTCTTGCATCTGACCTATATGTTTATGGATTTTGTTCTCTTACAAGATGGTGCACTTTGCTCACCACATCGAGGGTATGACTTGTTGCAGGTCTTCTTCTGGATAGTCCTGATATTACAAGTTGATCCATAATCTTTTATTTTCCAATGCCATCAATTACAAGGATATCCTTATTTTGGAAATTTTAAATCCCTGATCAGAACACATATCTTTATGATTTAAGTGTATGAATATTTTGCATTGGTAAGGACTGCTGTATAGCTTTCCAAAAGGCAATCAGTTTTTAATGGTATCACAGTACCTACAAACTTCACAACAATGTCAAGAGTAGTTCTGATACTTTCTGTTCCACCACATCTTTATATCTGTTGTGGTTGACATGTGACTAACTGATTGGGATATTTGAAAATTATGAAAGATACTGGTAACTTGATTATTTTAGAAAAATGACTTAAGTCTCTTTAATAACATTTGGGGATATTATTTTCTACCCTGCGATAAGAATTCGTTAATGTTGCTCAAATGTTTAACATTATTTTCTTGAACTATTGCTATTTCAGTGTATAGTACTTATTGAAAAACTGTTGGTATAAGTGCTGAAAACTGAAATTTGTTTCTCTTTGTGTACTAGGAGACTATTGGAGAGATACAAAAGGAAGAAGAGATACAGGCTATGATCTGCAGATCTACATTAGTGCCGTCATCAGAAGGAGGATCATCAACTCTTGCTACTCAATCTGTCAGGTAAAACCTCAAAGTTAGAGGATGACACATCAGTTGATCATATTATGTCTGGTAACACAATCAACACTAAGGTTACCAAATGGCAAATTAATACTATATAGTTATTTTTACTTTTATATCATCTGAATGGTTAATTTTGTAAGTAATGTTTTGAATATCCTTTGGCTCCATATTAAAAAGTATTTTAGAATTAGCATCATTAATTGAATTGAACCTTGAATAATATTACTTTTAATCTACTAATTATAGTAAATCTGCACTTAGAATTTACTTTTCTTTATTTCTGTTGCTTTTAGGATCGCTTGGGTTCAAAGGTTAATCACTATTCTTGATCTGCAGCAAAGCCAAGATAGGGAGTAGACGTATTATATTATTTGTATTATTTTTCAAAATTGAGGTCACTTTGGGTAAATTGGTGTAAATAATTTGTTGCATAAAGTTTCAAAGGTTCAAATATTGTGGAATCATGTAAAATTGCATTATGAATATGTTGATATTATCACTCAAGCAGTTCTAATGAGGGTAGTTGGAATTTTTGTAGTTCTTCGAATAAGAAGAATTATTTTTGTTCTTTAGATGGTTTGTTTGTTTTTAATTATGCACAAAGCTACACAAGGGCTATCTTTGCTCTGCCCACCACGGGTATCGAAACCCGGTTTCTACCATTGTAAGTCCACAGACATACCGCTGTGCCACTGGGGGGCTCTTTAGATGGATTGTGGGCACATGCTGTTATAAACAAAACTCTTCAGACTGTTATTAAGCAATTAGAATAAGATTTATTATAGTATTTTACTGTTTATATAATTATCAAAATTGTCCATTAACTCTTTTTTTTTGTACAGTTAATGTTAGTGAAAAATGCAGTTGCAAGAAAAAATATATTTCAAATGTTTTTATGTGACTGCATTTTTCACTAACATTAACTGTAAATTTTAAAGTTAGAATCTGTTTTCAGGTACTGAAAAATAATACTGTTTATAAAAAAAACAACAGAATCATGGTATCTTGGAGTATGAACATATTAAATAGTAGTTAAAATAGCTGTAAGGGAAGTAGAATTGTAGTCAACATTTAATTTCCAATAGAAGTTTACACATATAAGCATGGGAAAGTATCAAACACAATGGGAAAAAAAATTAAAATCCATTTATAAAGTGCAGAAAAGTAAAACACTTATCTCTATATCATTATGAAGTCTTATTGTTATGCAGTTGTGATTTTGGTGAATCACTAATATAGAAAAAAAATTACTCTGTTGTAAGAAATAGCTAATGTTGAATGATACTGAAAACATTTTTAAACTTGGTTATTTTAATAAACTATTTGGACCTTTTATTTTCATTAGTAATTTTATGTTTTTAATGTCAGATAATTCTGAATTATGCCAATAACATCAAGAAATACTTTATAGTATTCATTGACAAACATTAAGAAAAACATCAAAATAATGTTTACTCTTCTAGTTCTGATGTTCCTTATTATTATTGTATCCAGTGATGTTGAGTGTGAAGTATACTGATTGTTTTATGCATTGGCAATACCAGTATAAATTTTCTGATCATTGTATATAATGACAACACCACAGTCTAAATTTGCTAACATTGCATGCAGTGGTAACACGAAGGTGTAAAATTTGCTAATCATTGTATACATTAACAGCACTTAGGTGTGAAACTTGCTGTTCAATGTATATTCATTGGTAACACTTAAGTATGAAACTTATTGATAATAATCACATTTTCCACCTACAGCCTTGGAGATACTTTAATTGGAATAACAACTAGACCAGTCTACAACAACATCAGCATAGTCAAGGAGTTTGTAGAAGGCAAGCATATTTTTTAAGATTAGTAGATGACATATTGAGACTTAAATAGGGTTGCAAGTGTCATGTAGGTTTATAATTAAATATACAGTACTTTTGTGTTTCTTAAGAACAGCTATTCTTCAAGAAGTTGTGTATTTTCTGACCACTGTGGAGTTGTTTTCAATACCAATAGAGTTGCTTCATATACCGTATTTGATGGGGTATAGGACGCATGGGTATGTAAGACGCACCCCCATTTCAGCAGGTCAGATTCAGGAAAAAAGTTTTTAGTGTATTTAAGCATATATTGGTGAAAGTAATCTAACAGCACATTACACAAGCAGAAAACACTTGAACATAAACTAAAACACAGTAAGAAAATGGGGATACACTTTAATATTTACACTCTTATTTTGTAGTTGGAATGCTGTACTGATCGTATGCTAGGATAGTGAGCGTTAGGAAGAAGATTAGCCTGCAGAAGGTCTCAACATCGCATATTAGACGCAGGGCGATTTTTTGAGCCAAAATTTTGGGAAATAAGTGCGTCCTATATGCTGTCAAATACGGTAATTCTAGTCATAAGTGTACTTTGCAATGAAAAACACATAATGACACTTTGTTTTATCTCTTCAGACATGTTATTAAATATTTTATCCATTAGTTTTGTGTAAACTTACAAAGAAAAAAACTAGCTATGCTTAAGTGTAAATTAATGTACAATATATCAAAGCAACATCATTGTGATGAAACATGAGAAGTTACATATAATTTGTTGAATGAAAAACTTGCTTTATTTCCTTTCAGGTCAAGCCCATCAAAATGACATTCATTTCTACTATTCCTCTTCAACGTAGGTCTTATTTTAGAGATTTTTCTATATTTTTTAAGATGTTTATTGCTACAAGGAGTTTTAATTTGACGTTTTCTGAGTGATTGGCACTTGAAATAACTTACTGTTAGATGTGGAGCTGAAGCTGTTTTGTATCATAGCTACAAAACCTACAGTGAAATGTTTGTAAACTGTTTATTCTGAAGATATCAGCATCTCTCTGATTAAGTGTAACAGCAGTATTTACAATATAAAGTGTACTATTTGATTATGTACATATGAAAATTTAAGAATTAGACTCCTTATGTGAAACAACATATTTTATCATTAGCTGATTACTGCAGTTTTGATTATATCAAATCTCCTCAGCCTGTTTAAGGTGATTGGAGCTTCTTTTTGTAGCTGTAGGTGCAGGAATGTAACTAGCACATTTTTATCCACCAGTATTTATTATTTTTTTCATTTTAAAAGGGCTGTTCTTTAAATAAAAGAGGTACATGTGTGAAGATTGAGATAAAAATTAAAGAAAAGCATCATAGTTGATAAACAGTGGTGGTCTAAAGGGTAGGCAGCTGACTAAAGCAGCATATTGTGGAGGGGCAGCAAATTGGTGGCTAGGAGGAGGGGAGGAGCAGGAAGAAGGAATGGTGGGAATAATAACCCTTTTCCTGTAGAAAGGCATACACAAGAAATGACACAGAACTAGCACTCCTTTTGCAGAAGCCCTCCAATGGCACAGCGGTATGTCTGTAGGTATAAAACACTAGAAAATTGGTTTCAATACCTGTGGTGGGCAGAGCACAGAGAGCTCACTGTGTAGCTTTATGCTTAACTTCAGGCAAACCTTTTGCAGAAAATCATGTAGAAACTTTAACCCTATCACTATGGGTTTACCTATGATCAGGGATCAAAGGGCGGGTCATCACGTTTGTAGACTTGCATTCAAAATTTTATTGAACTATTATATATAAATATATATATATGTAATTATTTATAAATGTGTGTCAGTAAGTTTGGTATCAAATTGTAGGTTATAATTCCAATTTTAGTATTGTACATTAGTTAATTTCTTAATTTAAAAGTAAATATTAAAACAGAATTTCTAAATATCGAATTTTGTATGTCACGTGGTAATTTGAATGCAGCTTTGGTTTAAATGAGATGTTTGTGATGTCCAAGTACAAAGTCTATAGTTTCTTATGAATTAGAAACTCAAATTACTGATATTGACAAGCTAGAATATAAAATAAGAACCTCCTATCTTTTCTGTTTTTTGATATATTGTTATAGTTAATGAATCAACCCAGGTGTCCCCACCCACCTCTTCCATTTTTGGAAATACTTGCTTACATACACCTACTTTGCTCTGTGACCTGTTAACCAATCAAAAGCTCAGAATGTTCCCTGTGTGGTTTTCTCAGCCATTGCAAAGTGTTTACATTGGAAGACCTTTCTTTTAATGTTAGAATTGAAGTGGAGAGGTAAGAGATAATGGAGCTTAAAATATCATATTTTTTTAGACCCAAATACAGCTTAGTTATTAAGCCTGATAAATTATAGTGGAATTCTTTGGTATTGATATAGTAATTTATGATTTTTTGTTATTTTAAAATGCGTATATAAAACCTAAAAAAATTACTTTGTTTTACATCTTCCACATGCTAAATTTGACAAGGTTTAGCAAATTGCGGCAAGTGAGTACAAATTTCATAAGTAAAAGAGATCATTGTTTTCCATATTTTTTTATGTACTGTTCTATGTTTTAAGAAAAATAACTGAAATTTAAGAACTTATTTGTAAATAGTAATAATATATATACATATGTGATGTATTATAACCAAAATGTGATTGTATTTTATAAAATACTGGTCCACTAGAACAAAACCAAGACAGGTCCCTTTGTAAAGGCCAATTTTTGCAACTTCTGTAATGTTAGTCAGATATGGCTGAAAGTTCAATAAAATAAAATCATATACAGATGTATAATGTTATGAGGTTTAAGCTACTTAGACTAAACATTTGTGTTACAATTTGTAGTTATTGTAGAATGAAAAAAGAGTAATTTATATCTATTTCCTAATTTTGTATGGTGGTTACGAGGTTGGTCAAATTGACCAAACCCATAAAGAGATTCAATAGTAAAAACAACAAATAAAATATAAACCCTTTTCTATAAAAAAATCTGAGGTTATTAGGAGGTTGTAAAGATTTCACATGACAATTTTCTGGTGCATAAAAGTATTTTTAATCTTATAATTACTTTGCATGGTCGATAATCAACATTTGAAAACAAAAAATGCACAAGCAAATCATTAGTTAAGAAATTTAAAGCGTAATACAAAAATTTATTTTTTGTATGAAAGCTTTGTAATGTTTACTGATAATCTACAAAATTGTCTAAAGATATGCATACTGTATCAAAAGTTATAGTATGAAAACTATAATAAGCACAAAATGGTTATGAGGGCTCATAGTGAGAGAGTTAATGGATTTTTTTTATTGTTGGATACAAGAATTTATACTGATCAAATGATGAATATTATGAGATATAGTCAGGAGTAACTTGAAATAGAGCTAAAGAAAATCAAATTTATGTATATATTTTGGGGGGGGGGGTATGCTAAATGTTTGCCTATATGTAAGAATCATCTTTGAGCAGCCCTGTGGATAACATAGTTGGTATATTTTGCTCTTAACATTTATATTGTGAGTATATAAGTTTGTGGCCTTGTTGGTCTTTTAATTAGTGAAGTAGTGGGTAACGATGCTTACTTTTTTTTTTTACTGTTAGGTTATAGGTTTGAATCTTATTTCTGTTTCTTATCTTATGAAACATTTTATTTTAATCTAAAGGATACAAGACAGAAGAAAAAGTTGTCTATGTTGTCATTATAGTTTTTTTAATTAAAGAAATATATATATATAAATATATTGTATACTTGTAATTCTATGGCTTGCAGATAAATGTTCACATAGAATACATTTCAAAACTTAGCAGTTCTAACAGTAATAGATGTGAGTTCAAGTCTAGGTCGGGTACTGTTAAACAACAGAGAAATGAGGCTAACCTAGCCTACCTGTCATATCAACACAAACCTTTAAAGCAACTAACATAACACCAATTATTCATTAGAATGTTCCCATGGTTACGGTATTTTTCAAATCTGTCTACAAGAGTCTTCATTTTACGATTAATAACAAATATTAAGTGCACTAACAGTCTGAATAAATGCATGCAATATTACAAGTCTCAAGGCCTTTTTTACCACTTTATATGTATGTGAAGTAGTACAGCTTATGCTGCTACAGACAAATGTTAGTAATAGAACAAATACCATGTAATGAACAAAAATTATAAACCAGGATGACTGTGGATTCCAAGTTAATCTCATTTGTGTATTGTTTAACAAAATATTTTTATATCACAACTTCATAAGGCTGACCCTTTTTTTTTTGGTATCTCGGCCCTTTTTATGGATATTACACATTTAAAATATTGATCCACTTTTTAACTTGGTCTTTTTTGTATATATCACATCATTTAGTAGCTTATCCTAGCTGTTTTCTAACTTGGCTGTTTCTGCAAATTTTTAATATTTTTTCAGATAAATATTCTACTACTTATGTTTTTCTTACTGTTTTCAAAACTGCTTTATAAAAGTAGTGTGATGACTTGTGAAGTTTCCTGATATGCTGCATAAAGCTTGTGTTAATGATTACAGAAAATTAAGTATGTAGTTAATTATACAATCATGCACTGGGTTTTTTATGATTTTGAATTATTATTGCACTACTTATCATTGATTAAAAATGTTTGGTATTTTTATTTTGCCTGTTAATGTTTTATATTAATAATGTGGCCATCATATTATCAATATATTGTATGGTTTAACTGTTAGCCCTACCCAAGCCTGCAAGTCTGGACGTGCAACCACCATTACTCTTCACTGTGATAAGAACCTAGAAGGGAATGGAACAGTGCTGCTACCTACTTCATGCCCAGATGGGACATGTGATGGGTGTAACTTTCATTTCATGTGGAAGACACAAGTAGCATGTCGTATATGTATGGAAGAGGATTATGAGGTGGATTTATTTACCATGTTTTAATCTGATCATTTAGGTGATATTATGCTAGTTACAAGTTTACCTTTAGGTCTAATGATTGTATTTGTTTTATATTTCATCATTTTTCTTTGTATGTTATATAGGAGCTTCCAACCAATCAATTAAACTTGAAAACAGAATAGGATCTTTAGTGGTGGGTGTTTGAGATGTCTCAGCTCTTTGATTATCAGGATTTCATTTTTTCTTTTTTATTGATTTATTATTTGATCAGTTTAGTTTTATATGTAAGTAGAAGCAGGTAAGCATATCCATGGGCAGATTTTGAGGCTATAATTTTAGATTTAGACTTGCTTTCTAATTTGGATTGATTGTACATGCATATATGTACTGATATTTCTTTATGCCATTTTTTTGTTATTTTGGATGTTAATATTATTTAGAAATTAACCAGCCAAATTATCTCATGACATTTTGGTATGAAGAAACATTAAGTAAACTTATTAATGTACCAGCTAGTATGCTTACTAAGATGTTGACACTGTTGTAATAACTATGTTAGGTTTATATGTTAAAAATATCGATCTTAATATTTCACTAATGTATAAGTTTGTCAAGATGCTGACAGATTACCTTAGTGGTTACATTATATGCTTACATGTTAACAGGCATTAAACATATTAGTACATCAGCTTGTTAAACTTATCAAGACATTGGCAATTGACTTAATGAGTTAAGTTGACTTGTTAACATGTGTTAGTACTTGTGTTGATTAAATTACATATTTATTAAAACTTTTTGGTGGACTTGTTGTCATGTAAATATACAACAAATTACTATATACATTAGTGTCTGATGCCTGAATTTCTGACGTATTTGATGTGAAGAAACTGCCTTATTAGTAGTTTGCTCTTTAAGTCTATTAATTATTATTTTCCATCTCATTAGAACTCAAACTTTTTATAACTTAGAAATTTTTCTATCATTTAAATAAGACTACAAAAATTTACAGTTTAGAAATTGAGATATTGAAGTATGAGGCAAGCTGGTCATGCCCATGAACATCAGGTTATTACAATAAAGCTTTCACTCAGATGAAAACATCATTAATAAATGTATTTATCTGCTTTGTCTTCATAACATAAATAGCAATTTATATGCTTATGCTTAACTGCATTGGTTAAGTTGTGACTTCATCTTTAAATGAGTAAGCTCCCTTTTTTTTTTCTATGTTTGTCATTGGCCTTAGATGAGATCTTAAAATAACTTGAATGGATGACCACCTAAAGCAAACTCCCAAATGCTCAATCTATTCAGTTTCCTTAAATTTCCATGTTCTTTCTCATGTGTCTCTACAACTGTTTCCTGGTGGATCTAATATAATCTTGTTTACAACAAGACAAATAAACTGATAAACAACATTCATGTTTTTTAGAGGCAAGATATTACATTTATATATAAAAACATCCTCATTTAAAAATGCATTGTAATTGTATGTTTGATTACACTCTATGAAGGAAGGTATGCATCTGTTTTTAACACACACAGCATGTTTACTAATTTAGGTAAAGTTATATAAATTTTACACTTAAGAACTTCATACATTGATGGTTTTATGAACTTTTATTTGTTTATTAACCTTCAGTTAGTCGTGTGGGGTCATTATGATCCATGCAATTTTTTAACTACCTATTATGTAATAGATTGCACTTTACTTAGCTCCAACCTCAGTAGCTTCCTTGATTGTGTGTATGTCCATGTTGCAGTCTTCATCAGTGTTCTGCATTTGAAGGTTTTTCAAAGTTTTAGATTGGGATCATTTTAATCCCACACGACTACTAGGTTATAATTTTTTGCAAGGTAGTTTATTTTTCTATGATTTTAATGTACTTGATTTTGTGTGTTTTTCTTTGTTTATGGCTAAAAGATATCTCTTTATTCTATATCTTTTCTGGCATTTCTCTGTTTAATTGTTTGTTTCAGATGATATCTAATTACTTCTTGTACATCTTCATATTGCCACTTATTTTATACAGATGGCTAGAAAAGGACTTAGCACGACTGCAATACATTTTAGTATCGTAAACCATTATCTAAGGCTTTCATTATTCTATTTTGCCTACAAATAAGGGTTTGAATGAAAAACATATTATAAAAGTTCGAGCCATTTAATTGAGCTAACCCTTTCACTGCGGCTGGGACGTATATTTCTCAGTGCACTGTGAAATATATGTCCCAGCCACAGTGAAAGGGTTAAATACCACATTGGGAACAGACAACCACATGCTGTATTTTACAATGTGACTAATGGAGAGTTAAATGGTCATATATTATTCTATTTATTGAATAGATAGGAAAACAATTCTTCTTTAGAAGTCTCTTAATATCATTAAATATAACAAATTTAGAGTCATTCAAAGTGTTGTTTCCTTTTCTCAGAGTCCATGCTATCCAGACCCCTTTATAAGATTTAGTTATAACAGTTCTATTATTTTACCAAGATGTTTTAATGCTAATGTTTCTTTACCTAAAAGTAGACACTAATAATTTTAATCAAAGTAAGTGAAACTAGATGAAGCTATTCCACATACTTGATGTATAATATTACTGAAAAATTCTCTAGATTCTATCCAAGTAGATGGAAATCTCAAGTAGATAATGAATTGTAACATCAAAAAATGCTATTAGTCACACATTACAAAGTTAAACATTATTATAATCTTCTTATCGTTATATTATTATAAATGATTTCTATGAAACAAACTAGTTGGTCAGACTTTGAAGAGTTTTAGTAATATCATAATTCAGATAGAATAGGTTTAACTTCTTTCAGTAATTATAATTCAGCTTATCAGTCTCCAAATGTAAGTAATAAAGAAATATTAGCTTTAAATAATCTTAGCAAACATAATACCATTGTTATGGATAAATCTTACAAAGTATTGAAATTTTTGATAATATGGACTGTCTGAGTAAAGTAAATAACATTTTTTAACTAAGTTGTAAATATATTTATGAAATTAAAAAAAAAAGATTATTTATCAACTCAGACACAATATTTTGATATTAGACCATCAGAAAGTTATCCACAGATTTTCTATGGATTTCCTAAGTGTTCAAGGAAGGATGTTCATTAAGACTTATATTTTCAAGTATCAGAATTATTGTCACGCATTAACAAGTTATTTATCTTTATTCTAATAGACTGCACCAATAATGAATACACCTTAAAGTATAGCTTTTAATTTTCTAAAACAGGCTATTTACTCATTTCAAACACCTATTTCTTACACTAAGTAACTACTTAAAATCTTAAATCAATTTATCAATAGATTTCCTTTATATTATTTTTGCTTTCTCTGACTACGCAGGGTCAGTGCATGGGTACTAGCTACCCTACAAGTAGGCCAACCTTCAGCATTGTGCATCCCACCCCATACACATACAACTGATTTTAAACTTTGGAAAATAATTTATTGTGCATTAGTATGAATGAAGCTTTTGTATTTATAATAATTACAAATTCATTTTCCATAAAAATGGAGAATAGGCTATAATAATGTAAGCTACAAATCTCTAGCAATAAAAAATAATAGATTTTTGCTGCATGTGTGCATGCTGATTTATTAGGCTACCCAAATTATTATGATAGTGTTCTCAATGAAGCAGAACCAAGAAGAAAACTGTAGCAACATTTGATCAAAAAAATTAATCGTTAAGGCCTTTCTGTCATGCCACATAGGCTATATATAACTGTTCTCTAATGTCTATTTCTGCATGATAAAAACGCTTCACACTTGTATATCATCAATAAAATGATGAAAAAATTTACAACACCTACCTTTCTTAAACCAGGAGCACAGCACACAAATATTTACATCAGCATAATGTACATAAAAGTACATTTTTTATTGGGTATTATTCTTGGTACTCAGGAGAAGCCAGCCAATAGGATATCACGATACACAATTGAGAAAGGAAGAAACCCACTGGATGGTGCCAGTACCCTGTATGTATGCTTTGGCAAATCATGATCTATCTCTTTAAGTGCACTGTTTGAACAGACATTTCCTGTTTAATGTTGCCATATGTGACAAGATTTGGAACAAATTGTTTCACCCAAGCTAATTAACCTAACAGAATAAAACTAGTTCCCAAAGCTGTCATTGTCATAATATCTGAAACTTTAGCCAAAAAAGGAACTAACATTAATATTCCCGGCTTTAAATTATATACATGATCTAAAAGTAATGAAAACAGTGGCATTGCTATCTTCTTTAAACAAAGCATAACTCACTATATTGAGATTGAATCAGACATTTATTCAATCATTAATGAAAGCATTTATTGCAACATCTGGATTAATAACAGCCAAACCATTTCTGTCTTAGCCATGTATTGTTCTCCCAGCAAACTAATCAACAATAACTTTTTACAAAACTACTTAAGACAGCCTGCACCCATTTCAGTTGGAGACTTTAATGCTCCACCCACTGATTTTCACAGTTACCGGAACAATTCCAAAGGCTCCAGCCTTCACACCTACTCAAAAACAATAACATTCACGTTATTAACACATTATCATGCAGCCACAGATAATTATGACATACTTGACCTCGTTATAATTCCTACCCCCTCTTTCTTTTTCCCAGAACTTCAAGGTTCACCCCAACATAGCTAGAGACCACTTTTCTATCTCCTTTACTATACAAATCAGCAAACAGGATTCAAGCATTAACCTCTCACCAGTATATAATTACAATAAAGTGGACTGGAAAACTTTCAATGCAGTTCTTGAAACACTTTTACTTAACCAAATTAACCCCATTTCCAACAAAAACAACCTCGACAAGTATGCTAATGACTTAAGATCTTAATTCATTGGGTTAATATACTCTCAAACACATGTGAATTTTTTGTAACATTGCTTGATAATACATAAAGAGTCTTATGCAGTAATGGTTTTTCTGTCTGTTTGATAGATACAATAATTTATGCCAATTTTGAACAAGCAAAAGTTGATAAAATAATAATGTATAAAGTTATTAAATGCTACATTTTTATAACTTTACCATCATTTTGGTAAACATGTACTGTGCACTCTCATTCATAGTGTACCTGCATATTATAATTAAGATGTATTTTTAAACCATAATGTTGTTTGCTGTATTTTATAATTATTTTTTCAACAAAAGTCAGGATCTTTCCACCAATATCATCAAATGTGGTTTATCAGTTTATTTGTCCTTGGTGCAGATGAGATTATATTGGATCTGCCATGAGATGGCTGCAGGCACTGTGAAAGAACATTAAATTTAAGGACACTATTTAGAACAAGCTTATTGGAACATGCTTTGGCAAGTTGTCCATTCAAGTTACTTTTCTTAATCTAAGCCAAAGGCAAACAAAGTTTCTGTATAAAGAAATCATGAATTCTTAGACAGAAGCTGTAATTTAACAAGTTCTATTCAGCATATAAATATTTTTCATTTAAATATTAGTATTGTTCTTAACTGATCATTTGCTTTTTAGAATGTCTTGGTATATCTTAATACAAGCAGTCTTTAACATTGCATGCTTCTGTAATGGAGTGCAATTATGCACAATTTTGTTATGAAGTGTAGTTGTTGACGTAAGATACAACAGTGAAATAACACTTTTATTAAAGTTGTGATGCAGATATGCTCAAATGATTATTTATTTTTGGAAGTCATATATATATATGTGTGTGACAAAAATCAGTTATTAATCTCTGCATGCATTATGACAATAAGTATAAAGTGGATGTACATATGTTTTAATCGAAGTGTTGAAACAAACAGGTAGTGAAAGGAGAGTGTTTGCATGGAGTACAAACCCTACACTACATATCTCCTCAAGGCTGCATATCTCGAAATGGAGTAGGGACCACTTTGACACGAACACAGCCTTGTTCTGCTATTCCTAAGGAACTACAGGTTATTATTGGTATAACAATTGCTCTAGGGATTTTATTGTCAACCATGGTACTCTATTTCTGGAAGAAGAACAGAAAGTAAGTGAATACTACATGTTGTTATTAAAGTGCTTCTTTAGTACACAGGTAATCAATTTCTATACACATCATAAAATTGCAGTTTCCTTATTTTATTTGGTAACTTAATTTTTACAAATACAAAATACATACAGCTGTAAGATAATATATCTGTCTCTCTGCTTATTTATTTATCCATCTTTCCATGTGGTTATTGTTGTTTTTTCCTTATTTATCTACAGCGTACAATAGACTACAAGATGTTAAAAGAAAAGGCTCAGTGTTAGATAAATTATTATTCATTTGAAGTATGATGGGAAATATCTTGAAATACCCCTGTGTACACATCTATATAACATTTATATGTGTAGGAAGTATTAATACTGATTCAATCTAATCGAAAAGAGTAAAAGTGCCAAGTGTAGAGCAAGATGAGAAACTTAATTAGATGACTGAATTAAAAGGAATTAATCCATAAACCAAAAGCACTAACTGTGAAATCCTCTGTATGGGGGCAAGAGCCTGGATTTGAACTTGAGTCTTCTTGTTAGAAAGGCAGGTGTGATATCAACTCACTCAAATTATCATCCCATTGAGGCATGACGTAACTAACTAAGCTGGATGTTTTCAAGATGTATGTTTAGGTTTAGCTGGATTCTATATTATGTTGGATGAATGTGTTATTTTTCTTTGTCTTGTGTGTGTGGTTTATATCTCTTTGTTTAAGTATTAATTCACTTAATCATGTGATCTACTCTGACGTGATGGGTTATCATTGCAGATATTACAGTGCTCTGTCTGTTATGCTTTTAAATCCTGACATTTGTTAGTATTTTGCTTCTATTTTTCCGATATTTATTGGAGACCACATTGACATGGTTGTATACAATATTTTTTGCTGTCCTATAAATCTTTAGGTGTTTGGTATACACTAATTGTGATGGTATTGTGTTTTGACTTTTAAAGATTGTTCTGACTTTATGCTATTTTCAAATCCTTTGAATGTTTTCTGAAAGACCTTTGACATCAGGGAATATGATTGTCCCGGTGTTGGGCATTAGCAACGGGTTTTGTGGAAATTGTGTCTGGTGCTGGTGTTTGGGTATAGTGCTCGTGAAACCCTGGCATTGTTGCAGTGTCATCGTTTGTATTGTAGTGCAGCCCCTCGTGGGACTCCATGGTGGGTGGGGTCAGTGAGCACTGAACCATTCTTCTTTTATTATGGATCCCCCAAATTCTCAAAACGATATAATAGTAAAAACTCAGCTCATTGTCAGAAAAACCTTCAGGACAAATGTCTCCCTTTTTTATTCAAAGGGATTAGAGGGGCTTGCTGGCTCTCCAAAGTCTGTCAAGAAGCTACGTTTTGTGGACATCTTGGTGGAAACATCAACACCAAAACATACCAAACTCCTCCTGAATTCTAAGGCCATGGGGTATATACCCATTGTGGTTACTCTCCATGCTACTTTGAATTCCTCACGAGGAGTTGTTGAGAGGAATTTGAAGAACATCCATGAGTTGGAGATCCTCACTGATTTCTCCTGCCAAGAAGTTTCTAGAATGCGACGTATTTCTATTCGTAAAGATGGAATTATGCTGCCTACCAATGTTCTCATTTTGACATTTATATCTCCAACTCTGCCTGTCTCTATCAAGGCAGGTTATCTTCATTGTAAGGTATGGCCATATATTCCTAACCCTCTTCGGTGTTTTCATTATTAGCAATTCAGTCATTCAAAGGCATCTTGTCGTGGTTCTGTGATGTGTACTCCTTTTGGTGGCAAAGACCTTGATTCCTGTGAGTGTCAACTGGACCCTCACTGCGTTAGCTGTAATGGTTCCCATCCCTCTTACTTTCATTCTTGTCCTAAGTGGGTGAAGAAGAAAGAGGTACAGCATTTAAAAACTGTTAACAACGTTTCTTTTCCCAAGGCTCAGAAGTTACTGTCCTCTACTCCAGCAATCAATCAACCAACCAGCCAACATGTCAAAGAAGCAGATAACATAATTAATACAAATAATGTTAATATAATTGGTCATAAACTTTATACACATGAAAAATAATAAAGACAAAATAAATCCAGCTAACCTAGAACAGAAGTCTACAAAACATAGATACCCTTCTGAAAATATTCATGATTAGTAGAAGTCCCAATAGAGTGAGAAATTAGACAAGTGCATAGCACACGTCTTTTTTATTTTTTTACTTTTTTGAAACAAGGTTTAAATCCTAGTTCTTGCTATCATATACACACTCTTTCAGGGTTATCCTGCAGATAGCAGCAAACTGGCAGCTAAAACATTGGAAAAAATAATTGATAAGTATTGACTAATGATAAAAAATTAAAACTAATGAACATTTAAACTTAAATAATCGTACAGGCTTTACAAACCATATCAATAGAAGTATCATCTCGTTTTGTATATAAATGTGTAGATATACTTAAATTTGCATTTGCAAATGGAACAGGTGTTTTAATCTTTTTGTTTCTGAATATTTCGTATCTATTTCACTTGTTTGTAGGAGTTATTAAGAAATATTTCATTTGACTTTGACTTAAAGTACAGTTAAAATGTATCTTTGTGCTGCTAGATTCTAGATGAAGGGAAAGAGAATAATGTCATCAACATGAATTTCCTATGATCATTCATTTAATTACTAGTCTCTGAAGAGTCACAAGTTTTGATATGTTATGTCATCTGATGATGGAAAACCTCAGAATGTTTCGTTCTTTGTTACTCATATAGTGTATCTGTTGCATTTCACTGGTCATTGTATGTCACATGCTGTTCTTTTATTTTCTTGTTAAGGCTTGAATATAAGTATATGAAATTGGTACAGTCAAGTTCATCCAAGGAAGGTGAGCTTCCATCAGCAGAAAGTTGTGCTATTGATGATGAAGAAGAAGAACAGTATGACAGTGTTGCATTTACTAATAAGGGAAATGGGCTTTTAGGAAAATTCCGAGCCATTCGAATAGGCAACAGTAAGGTAAGAGAGCAGAATTATTAATCTGTTTACGCCTGTTTTACTTGAATAAATCTTTTACATAGCGTATAACAAAGTGCATAATATTTATCCCATCAAGTATCATATGAAAACTTTGACATGAGATAATATATTCCTCTTGTTAAAATAATGAAGTTTTTCATTCAAAAATCAAATCAGCTTCTATTTTGTTATTACTGCACTACAGTGCCAATATTATGCTATATAACTAATATGCATTCTAACAATGTCTTCAATTTGTGGTCAGACAGCTCTTGTCAATTATTATAGAAACCGTAGTTGATATATTATATTCACCTCAAATAAATTAAACAAAGATTGTAATAAGTGATAATATACATGTATTTGCTTACAGTTTTTTTTGTTCACAAGAAATGTTAGGAACTTAAATCAGTTAAGGTATATGGTGAATATTGGAACTATTTATCAAAATATGAATTTCAAGTCTCTAAATGAAATTTTAGTTCATTTTAAGAAAAATATAGCTTATATACATCTGTATGTTTGTTTTTATTTGCCACTAAACTTATTAAAAGATTTTAGGTACAGTTTTGATAATTGTTAAATAATGAGTTACAGTTTAAGGTTAACATTTATAAGTTGAGGTGATTAACTAATGAAAAAAAATTAATAGAATAATTAATAATAATAATATTGAGTGTTTGAATAATGTACTCCTGAGGTGTTATTAGAAGTTATTAATTGCATAAGTATAAAGAAAGTGGCTGTGTTGTATGTGCTGCAACAGAAAGTGCTTAGAGATTTTTTTTGTTTTCTGAAAGAGGTAATGTCTTTCTCTATGATAGATAAATTTTGAGGTTTGATTTGATAAGTTGACATTAATGATAATGTTGGTGGCATAGTATAACAAATAATTTTTAATATAAGATAAAAACTGACAGTAGTAATCACACCAGCAGATGTTCAGTTCATCATGATTTTGTTAGATTCATGTATAAAATGTATTGAACTAAGAAACCACTCAGGATCGTTCTTAACTCCAGGCTGTATTAAAGAAATAGGAAGAGCAGTTAGGGAACACATGCATGAAAGAATGTATGGTGAAATTTTAATAACTGCTTTATATAACAGAATCAGTTAACTAAAAAATGAGTATCTTTGATGGTCAGTAGATGGGAAAATGGTGAGCTTTTCAACAAAGACAAAACTTGGCAAGCCAGGATATGGTCGGTCATTTTGTGTGACATTGTAGTGTGTATCAAAACAGTTTTTGTATGAGACAAGACCCTTCTCCTTCTGTGATTGATCCTGTGTCTACAATTTTCGAGATATGGATATTTCAGCATTTTTTTTCTGTATTTATTTGTTTATAATTTATATAACTTTTCTATGTTTTTGTTTCTTTGTATAGTCCAGCTTATATGTGGCATGTATTAGTCGCATTTTGTCTCATGGCATAACTAATTTTGCATCACTTTCGATTGTCAAGCATTCCTTTCCCAAACATATTCTAACAATAACACATGTTCTCCTTCTTTGTACACCTATATATTTAGGATTATTTCTTTTCTTTGCAGCATCATAAGCTAGTTTAATTTATCTTTTTCTTAAATACTATAATAAATTAATACTTTTCTTCAGATATACTTCCAGACTATTAATTATGACGTTTTCCCAGAGCTGATTTATTTGTTTTCTGCAGCTAGTACTTGATGTCTTCTGGCCCGGCATGGTCAGGTGGTTAGGGCGCTCGACTTGCAATTTGCGGGCCGCGGGTTCGAATCTCCATCGCACCAAACATGCTCGCCCTTTTAGCTGTGGAGTTGTTATAATGTGATGGTCAATCCCACTATTCGTTGGTAAAAGAGTAGCCCAAGAGTTGGCGGTGGGTGGTGATGACTAGCTGCCTTCCCTTTAGTCTTACACTGCTAAATTAGGTATGGCTAGCGCAGATAGCCCTCGTGTAGCTTTGCGCGAAATTCAAAACAAACAAACGTGATATCTTCCCAGTGTTACAGACCATTAACACTAAGATGAAATCTATACTTGATAACTTTTAATATTTCACTTAACTATGCTTTTTGGCTTTTATGGAAATTAAACTTTGTATTTAATGTCATGAATTATGTATATACCTCCTGAAATTTGCCCTTTAAGAGTCCATAGGTATGTCATCACTTTTGTTCAGGAGTTAGTTTTGTACATTAACTTTTGTTTATCTAAGATAGCAAGTAGATTGAATTCACAAGATGTCATCAGAAACTAAACTATTTTATATTAAGTGGGTACACTTACAAGCCTTATTATAATATTGTTGTAATAGATTATGTATTTGTATGTACAGCAGAGAATCAGGATGTCTGAAGTATATTAAATCAATATTTTGTTTGGATTTCTATATATTCATCTTATTACTCTTTTGCAATAATAGTCAATTGATTTTCAATTCATGAACTTTAAATAATTCGATATACATTCGAGAGCTATATATTAATTAAAAGTTGGATATTGTAAAACACAAAATATGTGGCTTTGTAACTTGCCTAAAAATATTATGAGATATATTTACAAGAATGGAAACTAGTTATTATTTGGCTTATAATTTTTTGTATTAAAGAGTTTTGTTTTCACAGATATTTGTAAACCAGAGCTAGAACATAATGTTTTCTTTCTTAATCTTTAGGATGGAGGTGATACCCAATTCGAAACTATCCGGTTAACACAGAAGGACACTTTGTCATAAGGGTTGCATAAGAGGAAGAATTTCTTTTATATACCCACTGTCCACTTTGCTCTTTGGGAAGACATGACACTGAGTGCCTGTCTTTTCAGCCATCTTACTGCTTCCTCCTTGATTATGGGTATTTTGTATGTTTAACCTTGTACAACAGTTGTGTATTTTGTGACACAGCTTTTAAATTTTGAGAGTTGAATGTATTAGGAAAAGAAACTTTTTGTTGATATCTATAATCTCACATTAAAAATACAATTATCTTCTGATATTTATTTATTACTGATCACTATATTGTGAATTTACTTATGTTATTGAATGTTTATATTTCCAGTATGTATGTGTATTTTTTTTTTCATGTATATTTTTCTCTTTTGAAAATCTTTTTTTTTTAAAAGATATTTTAAGTTTTTATTTTTACATTGTCTTATAAGTCAAGCCTCATGATTGAACTGGTCTTGAGTCTGAGTATTGACACATTATATATATACATTTCATTTATCTGTCAGATATTTCTTAATTTATTTTCAGTATAAGTTGCACAGTTAGTGTGAGGTAATATATAAAAACTTCATCTATATATCAGTAATTCCTGCCTTTTTCTTTCACTAGACGTTTCAAGGTTTAGTATAATTAGGTACATATATATATATATATATATACCAACAAATTCTGCTTTTTCCCTTCACTTAAATGTTTTAATGTTTAGTGTGCTTCAGAGAATAAAAGTTTGATTTGTCTTTCAGCAACTCCCTCGATCAGTAAAAGATTGAAGGTTTAATGTGATTCAATACTCACATAAAATGTATATATAAGAAATTCCTGCATCTTTACTTTATAGATATAGTGTTATAAACCACAAACTTTTGTTTTCTGACATTCTGTGAGAAGCTAACTATTAATTTTACTCAATCATTTTTTTTATTCAGTAACCAATTTTAAAAACTGAATATATATATTAAAAATCTTAGGATGACAAATGAAATAGTATGTGTGATGGTGAATGATGAAATGTCCATATTTACCAGTCTTTATGCATATTAACCAGAGTGATTTGAGAATGTGCATATTCCTCATTGAATAATGAAGTTTTGCAAATTAACTGGTTGATGTGCACATTATCCAATGGTAATTATGCATGTTACCTGGCAAATACAGAATTGTTTCACAGACTTAAGTTATGCATATTTTCCACTTCTGCACATTTACCACAACATTTATATTTGTCGTCCTAAAATATGTTAAACATATTGAAATTTTATACATTAATGCATTGATAAATTTTAAAGTTATTATAAATGTTAAGGCCACAGTTTTGAATGCAGTAATGCTACTAATGGTAGCTTGATTCTGAATTGTATAAAACATGACATTTGGAATTGTTGTCATATTATATGTGCAGCCAATTGTTCAAAACTTGATCTTTAGATACACCATTAAGTAGTTTGTTACCTGCTTGTTTAGGTGAAGAAATGATACATTGTGTATGATGTACACCTACAACCAATATGTTTGTCTAATTTTCATGCCATTAAAACATGTTTTGACTTACACTGATGACCAGGTTTTTAGTAATCCATAACTTTATGACTATTCTGTAAAAAAAACATTAAGAACTAGCAACATGCTCTTACATTTAAGCTAAGTTTAAAGAATAACATAGCAAAGCGATAGATGTTGATGTTTGAGTGTGTTGTTTTTAAAGAATATTGCCTTTTTCATGTTATATACTTCTAGTCGTTTATTCATGTTCAAAGTTATGGAGTCTTGTTCCATTTTTAAATTACTTGTTCACCTTTTTTGTATCTGTGTGCATGTATTTAATTTGATGTGCAAAGTTGATGATTTATACTAAACTACATTAGTAGACACACCAGATGAGTAAAGTCTAGTCAAATTTAATGTTACACATTGATAATTTATGTGATTAGAAACACACTCTACTACTAAGAGACGTTTTGTTTTTTAGCTGATGTTGCATTGTTCTAGTCTCTTTTAACTCATTTTAGCAACATTAGAGGAAGTGAGAAAACCTTAGCATGATAATCACTCTGAGGATTTTTGTTGTGTTATGTGCAAAGGCTTTTGTTTAACCATGTAAATTTTGTCTTCTGCAGTGGAAACTTTTTTGTTTATCTTAAATATTGTTGTTTTATTTTCAGTTAGCTTTGCAGTTTAAAATATTTCTTACTTATTAAACAAAGCAATTATTAACGTGTGTAAACAACAAACTACACTGATTTAATTCATCTCAAAAACTCAATATTACAGAATTGGAGGGGCGTGCTTTTGTGTTTGCCATTTTCCTAACGTTATGAGCCTATTTCCAAAATTTATCATTATTTCATGTAATAAAATCTATTGAATTGTTAGTAAAGTAATTAATGATCCCAGCTAAAAATAAAAGTTCAATTTTACTTGTCATAAGTGAAAAGAGAAAGTATTGATTTTTATTTTAATATGAGTAATTTGTTAATTGGGTGAAATATTAAAACAAGTTTGCCCCTGAAGAAGAAAGATCAATGGTATGAAAGCCCTTAGTTTATAGGGTATCATATTTACCACATTTTGTATTTGTGTACATATATATAGTAAAGACATCCTATTTTCTATAAAGTACCCCATAAGTACACTTCTGTTACTTGTGTTTCAGAAGTGTATTTGTTGTAGTTTTTTTTTTAATTCTCACACTTAATAAGAAATTGTGGTTTCTGACAAGAATGCTTAGTTTAAAATGATAGTTTGATGTCTGTTGTTGTTCTTATTTAGTTTCCTCACTTTCTCTTAGTGCTAAATGCACCTTCTTTTATCAAATGAAGTAATATTTTACAAAAATAATTACAAAATGAAGATTAAAGATGATTCCCTGGGCAGAAACTTGGTGATCATCTCAAGGTCATTATGCTTGCTGTCATCTGTTACTGCTACTTCATGGAATATATACAAAAATGGAATAATGAAAAGTTTATATACATGGGTGTTGTTTGATACTGGATTTCAAAGGGTCTCTTATATAACTTTTTACTTTGTAACATGAAATATATCTTCCCACATTAGAAACCAGAATTAATCAACAGTTTTGTACTTTGTATCTTCTTGGTCAACAGAAAACTATCTTAATTGAATGGACTTTAGTTAGAAATAATACAAAAAACAACAACACAGCATTTGGAACTGATTTACTTGGAAATTAATTTGTAACTAGACCATTCCTTCAGGAGCCTTAAAGTTTAATGTAAGTTTAATAGTTATGTATATTTCTAATTAAGATTCGGTTTTATGTATCTGTAATCTGTTTATATGATGTTGCTATAAAACCTTTACTTGTGCTCAATATGACCAAATGTTAACATCTCTCTCTCTCCAAATGCTTCTGTTGGTGTACAAATAATGATGATATTTCAAGAATTAATGATTTTATGAGTTTTTAAAATAAAATGTGTTTGATATCATTTCTCAGTAATCATCACATATACCATTTTATGTTATATGTTAGATATGTATATCTAATAATATATTAACCCAATATAATATTAATCAAATTTAGCAAGTAACTACAATAGGAATTTGGTTGATTGAAAGCTGAACTTGATGGCCTTGAAACACCCAACCTTTGTAATTAAACTAAACATCTCACTGTGACGAGTAAAGGCTATATACTAATAAGTGTTTAGCATATTGTAATTTGAATCTCTCTTCTTTCCTATTAGTTAACTTTTGTTTTTGAATCACTTTTTAATAATTATTTCAGGAATGGACTAGAATGGTATCATAAAGGATAGCTCACAAAAAGCTTTCTCGATTAGTACTGCCTCCATCAGTGCAAAATTTTCACTCACCATTAGCCTTGTAACTCCTACTTTCTGCGTATCTTCGTGCAAGTGATCATGCAGCAACCCTCCATAAATAGGAGTGCGACACTACCCCTATTGTAATTAGTGCCCTCTCTAATAATGCACCTATTAATCACTTCTCGATTGGCAATCTTACTGTTAAGATGTGTTTGTTCTTGCTCACGATTTTCGTTATATTTTCATTTAGTGCATTGTTTTTCTCAATACTTTTTGTTTCATTTTGTTCAGATTTTTTTAGATTATACTTTGTAAGTATGTACATGCAGTTTGAAGTAGTTACAACTCCCACTGCTGTTACTGCACCTGCAGATTTACTGGCCACACCTTCAGAGTCGGTCCCACAGTTATTGGTCGATGATATGACTACAATGATCTAGAGAGAACTGTCTAATTTCTTATAACATTCACAACCACCTGAGGTGTCTGACAGGGAAGATGAGACTTCAGACAGCATTTTTTCCACCTCCTGAATATGCTTCTCAGTTGCATGTTGTATCGGGGGGCTTGCCCAGGCCTCTTCCTCCATTTGTTGACTTGATTAATCAGGTTTGTTTGATTTTGTTGTTTTCTTCTATTTCCTATAATTCTATCCCTGCCCTCGTTGGTGATGAATCATTGGGTCATTATCTGGTATTTTCTTCTTCACCAGATACTGAGGTTCATGCTAGTTTTTTGGGGAACAGTTGCGATCAGGGGTCAATATGCCTCGTCCCCCTTGCACATTGGACAATCATGCATTTGCTTTTCATCATGCCAACTACCCATATTTAGATTCCAACAATGTTTGGAATCTCTTATTCTAATTTCCTTACCCCACCCCACCCTCAGGATCTAGCTTCATGCCAGCATTTAACAAAGGTTGTTCAGAATTTAATTCTCAAGGGTACCATTAAATGAGGAGATCCTTATCCTTCTCATCTATAATTTTATTTAGGGCTGTTTGTGGTTCTGATGCCCAGTAAATGATTTATCATCTCTCAATCACTTACTTGTTGTTCCCAAGTTTACCATGGACTTGTACTTAACTCTTCATTGGGTTTTCCTTCCAGGTTTGTGGATCACGAAAGTCAATGTGTTGGATGCATATTTCTTTATTAATATCTCCCCGGCATACTGATATTTCAGTTTTAGGCATTTGGCTCCCTATGTGTTCTATCGAGTTCTCTGATCATTTGCTTGACTGCTTCATTCCCAGGGCCTTCATTTCCACCATTACATGGATGACTGACTCCTGCTGGCATCCTCACGGACCGATTCTGCTTTCCATACCCAGTTTCTTCTTTGGGAAGCTGCCAGGATTGGTTGGTTCATCAAGGTGGAGAAGACATTCCTCACACCTATCCAATTTCTGGTTCATCTTGGTATGTTTATCAATTCACTTCTCCACTTGAGTAAAAATATGAATCATTTCATTTGCAAAGTCTCTTCCTCACCTTCTCCTACTGCACGTGAGGTTCTATCTCTTTTGGGGACATGGGCTTCTCTTGAAGCCCTGATTCCTCCTGGTCGGACCCACATGCACCATCTTCAGTGGACTTTAATCGACCAATGGAGCTTTGTTTGGGATCACTTGAATGCTTTTCTTGCCCTTCCCTCTCCACTACTGACAGACTTTGCCTAGTGGCTGGATCGGACCAATACTACCATGGTGGTTTCTCTTTCTTCTCCTCTTTCAGATTTTCACCTTTTTAAGGATGCTTCCATTTCTGGTTGGGGAGCGTATCTTGACTGCCCAGAGGTTTTGGGATGGTGGACTCTTACTGAACCTGCTCTACATATCTTGGAGCTTCTTGCTGTTTAGCAAACTGGTTCTTCAGAGACAGGTGGTGATGATTCACTCAGACAATTCAATGGTGGTACCAGGCATGGAGGTACTCGGTTGTGGGACCTTTGTTTTCAAACTTTGGATCTTCATTATTTGGCCCACAGTCATCAAATTACTTTGCTGGAGTGTCATATTCCATGTTACCTGAATCTGGTTGTGGATCCATTATCCTGACCTGACAAGGTTCTATTGACAGATTGGTCATTAGATTCCATCGTATTTCAGGATTTGTGTGCTCATTGGGGTGTTTCTGTTTCGAACACATTTGTGTCTCCTCTCAATACACAACTTCCCCATTTTTGGTCACCTCTTCCTCCTCCACAGGCAGATGAAGTGGATGCTCTAAGCTAGAATTGGACCGATTGTTACCTATATGTTTATCCTTTTATTCGGCTTCTTCCTTGTGTCCTTTTAATAGTTCTGACCACTTCTTGTTGAGTTCTGTTGGTGGCACCATATTGGCCTGCTCAGACACGGTTTCCACTTCTACGATGGCAGTTGGTGTCACTACCCATTCCTCTCACTTTGTTTCCCACACTGTCATGCCAGCCCCTCTAACATCTTCATGCTTCTCTTCCATATTTGAACCTCAATGTTGTCCTTCATGCTCTTGTTCATCCTTCATTTGAACCTTTGTTGTCTTGCTTGTTATAACACCTTTCATTAAATTACTTGTTTCTATTATTATTGGCAGATGGTTGCCATTGTTCCGGCATTTTTGCAATTGATGTTCATCAGGTTTCCTTTTCTTTCCCTTCCCTCCATCTCCCAACTTTATGACCATTCAGATACTGATTGCCTCCTTTTCCCAGTCAGAACCCATGCACTGCTCCCTTCCATAATTCCCACATCCATTTGTTTTTGCATTGGAATCCTACCATTTACTCCAATTACTCTTATGGGTTGGACTCACCAGGTTCTTCACTTGCTGGATTCTTCCTTTTCACTGGATGGTCATTGCTTTTTTTGACGTTTTTCCCACCAGATCCATCATTGACCATGTCCCTGGCTGCTCATTTCCACCTTCCTTTGGAGGACATCATCAGTGCAGATACTTGGACTATACCACATACCTTTACATCTCACTACCTACATCATGTGGCCATTTCATGCTCTTTGTTTTCTGCTTACCTCCAGTTGCCATTTTGCACACCTCTGTTTCTTTGTGACTGGTAAGTGATCAGTTTCTTTTCCTCTACAGGGGCCTCTTCCTCATTGGTTATGGATCCTGCTCTGTGATGAGTGGTGCCTGACCAGGTGTACTTAGACTCAAATCTGCACTGTCCATCCTGTGATCATGCTAGATGACTATAACGATGAGGCTCTTCCTACTGTGGACCTGATGCACAATTCCAGATGTCATCAGGTGTTGGTTAATCGACTTTGTCCAATTGTCATCTATGCATTGATGTCAACAATTCATACGTGACAAATCATTACATGTCGCATGAGTTACTCACACCTTAGAGATGGAGTGTTCCATGGGACCAATCGTAGTTATATTATTTGCTTCATAAATATGTTCATTCTAGACCGTACACTCATGGACTTACCTAGGTAAAGCAGACAAGGATAACTGCCCTACCACAGACCTGATGTACAATTCCAGATACCACAAGATGTTCTTTGATTGACACTATCAACATGGTAGCTCTGCTTTTCAAGATAGGGTATCACAATCACCCATTACACTGTATCTGGTGCTGTGGCCCTATGGACTCTCCAATGCACTTTCCTCCCTTTATTTGAGTGGAGTATGAAAGTCCTTGCCACTTACTAGTTCCAAGTTGCTGGGATCTCCTCCTGAGGGTACATAATACCATTCAGTTTGAGTTGGATGGTGGCATTCTGCTAGTGTCATTGGTGTGACACCCTTTCTACTGCGGACCTGATGGGCAATTCCAGAAGCTGCCGGGTGTTGGTTATAGCACTCTGCCATGTCTATTTAGATATTGCAGTTTGCCCCTATGACTGAGGCATTCCTCCTTCCTACCATTCTCCAGATGTCAGTTCCTGGTGGATCAGGTGTTGGTTGGAGAAGGTCCAGCCACATAAGTCCTCACATGTATATGGCTGGTACACTCCTCCTACTGTAGACTGGACAATAATTTTCCAATGACCCCAGGTTTTAGTCTGAAGATGCAACCCCAAATTGTGGTCCCTCTTCCTTCCTATATTGCAGTTCCCAGTGAATTTGGTGTTGGTTGGAAGCTGGACAAGACACATGAATTTCCACATGCATAAGGCTGGGTTTCCTATTCCTACCACAAACTGGATGACGTTCCCAATGCCTCCATGTTTTGGACCGGAGATGAATGTCTCCTGAGCTCTCCATACTTCCTACCATCTGCTAGATGTTGGTTTCCGGTGGATCAGGTGTTGGAAATTTGCACGTGGAGATGGGTTCTTGGTAAGGGAACTCGTCTTCCCTCCAAGTACCCATTTTTGAGGTGAGAGGTAGA
The DNA here is from genome assembly GCF_000517525.1 of Limulus polyphemus. NCBI lineage: Eukaryota > Metazoa > Arthropoda > Merostomata > Xiphosura > Limulidae > Limulus > Limulus polyphemus. Next base: position 93,897 of record NW_013669437.1, read on the forward strand.
GGACCCTCTTCCTACCGTGGGCCTGATGTACAATTCCAGATACCACTAGGTGTTGATTGAGATTGAACTCCCATTTACGGTCTGTCACGCCCTATCCACTCAACACCTGGGAGTTCCCTTTCCTGCTGAAATTTTTTGGGGCCCCTCCATGTTTCCACCCTTTATGTTTTGGTGATACATTCCTGAAGGACAAAGAGTATACCTGGCTCAGAAGTGGTGCAGTCTCCCACTGGTTTGTTGTTTTTAATTCCTTACCACACCTCATGGTCTTTCTTTAGGCACTTTCTAAAGGAGGATTGTATTCTTATTGGTAACATATTATATCGGAAGTTAACATTTTCCTAAACTGACATTTCCCACATGTCCTCCCCAATTCCGATGTATTGGTTAATTTGGTCAAGACCAATCATGAAGTGATTAACAGGTGCATTATTAGAGAGTGTGCTAGTTATGATAGTGGTAGTGTTGCACTCCTATTAGTGGATGGTTGTTGCATGATCATTTGCATACAGATATGCAAAAAAAGAAGTGGAAGATACAGGGCTAGTGGTGAGGCAAAAAGTGTGCACTGTTAGAGGGCAGTATTAATCGAGAAAGCTTTTCCTGAGAGGAGGTAAGTATTTATCAGAAGTACATATTCAATTTAGGAAAATGTTAACTTGAAAAAAAATTAAATGCTTTGGTTTTTGCAATTACAGTTGCAAAGTTATAAATTGTCTTTAAACAATATTGAACAGCTATGTTTACTATAATTAGTAAATTGTTATTGTTTATACTGAAGAAATATTCTGTCTGGTATTGTTTATACTCAATAACTATTCTGTCTGGTGTTGTTTATGCACAAGAAATGTATTATCTTTTATTGCTTATACACAAGAAATATACTGTAATTTTTATTATTACTATTTTTCATGCCATATTTGTACTACAAAATATGATGTAATACAGGATATAATCAATGTGATGAGGGAAAGTTTATTTTATTCAAGATATAATAAATATATCAAAAGGTTGAACAGTAAAAGATTAGAAAATTATAGGTATAAACAAGATATAGTATAGGTAAAATAAACTGAGATTCTAAATTATAGACAGTAAAGATTAAATAAAACATATATCAAAAGCATTAAATAGTAAAGTAAAAAAACAAAAACAGTATAAGTTCAAAACAATGGACTGAAAAATGAAACACTAAATTCTAAGCATTAGGCTGTAAAAGAACAATGTAGCAGTACTAAACACTAGACTGCAATTTACATTTATTCACATCAATAAGTAAGAATGAAATCCAAGCTTGGAGGTTTATTGGACAGTATTTAACTTCATTTGAGAATCATAAAACGTTTATTTTATTGCTTAATGGCAAACTGAAAGCTGTAGGACATTACTGTCATTTAGAATCTTTCTTTGAACAGTGGTTACTGTAAAAACAGTAACTGAAAAAAAAGACTAGGCTTTGCTCCTGATATGTGCACTAGAACCTGATAGTTGTGTAGAATAAAAAATTCAACTAAGGGACTAACAGATGGGATACATTAAACCAAAACTTTTGTTTAGCACAGTCATTGAGAAAAATTCTGTTTAATAACATTTTATAATAGTATACATTCCATGTGTTTAAAAGGAATATCTAGTCATTTATGTGTTATTTCTATTTTGTAGAGTTGAAGTGTGTCAGCTTTTTGTTGTATTGTCTATGTATTTAGATTTCTCTGCTATTGTAATCATAGACAAAACTTCGTTATTTTGTTTGTACTGATATAATTGTTTTTGAATAAAGTGTGGTTTGGTTGAAAAAACAGAACTTGAATAAATATTATTACAGTTAACTGATTGTGTTATAAATATTGACTCATTGTTACAAAAGTAATTGTAAAAACAAAAATTATGGTGTGGCCAGTATGTTATAATCACTTATGATAATGCCTGTCTTTTTAATTGGCTTAGTAAACTAAGGTGAATGTGCAACCTTGCTGGTAAAGATACATGTGATAAGCTTACCATGCTATAGAAAATAGTATGACCTTCAGCAGAGGTAAATATATTGGTCCTTACCATTCTCATGCTGTGTGTTGTTACGAAGTTCCTTGTCACAGTCCTTATACTATCTTCTTGCTATAGTTTGTTAAACTAAATTTCTTGTGGTCATGATTATTTTTATTGCAGTAGGACTAACTACGATGGTTTTTACTTTCCTTATGCCATGCATTCACTGTAGTTCACAATTTTATTTGTTAATACATTGGGCTCTACTTTTATTCTGTATAATGTTCCAAGATGTTTGTGGTTCAAGATTATTTCTTTTGTAGCAGTGGTAAATATATTATATCTAAAGCATAGAAATTGTCAATAGTTCATAATACAAGTGCACCACCAACTCTAAAAACTGTTTCTGTGCACTACAATAATTTTTGTGCCATTTTCTAAAATTTTTCCATTGCTTAAATGCTATGTTAGGATACTTCCACTCTCTCAGTTGGCCAGTTGCAATTATGAAAGCTTCCTTTATCTAAGTATTAGTCATCCATGTGTTTTCTAGAATTGTCATTAGCTGGGGTAGTAGTCTGTCCACAATTTTTGCCAATGTGGAAGTTTCTTATCACTCTTAAACTGTTCTTCCAAAGGCAGTGACTTAGTAAACAGCTAGTGGAAGCTGCAAGGTAGAGAGAAATTTAATTTTATAATTAATATGTTGTCAAGAATTGAAGCCTAATCATGTATGACTTTTAAGACGTTTGTCTCTACTCTTTTTATGCAATGTGGTGTTAAAGTACGTTCCTTGTGGTTCAGTATTATTTCTGTGAGCCATTACTGATAAGCGGCCAACACTAATACTGTACTTAATGGGTTTTACTCGTGTTTGTTAAACGATATGAAGATCAGTCTAGCTACACAGAAATAACTATAAAAAGTACAATATTTTGTCTTACTGTTGCATAAACCCTGTAATAAGGTGTTCAAGACAAAACCATTATGATAATGTTTCAACTTTGGTAGCAACTGATTGAATTTTCATTAACATGATAAAAAAAGATATAGTGAACTATTATAACAAACAGCAATTTATATCCTGAAGTGATCTGGTTAATATATGGCTTCTGCTTATGAATGAGCAAGTTTTCTTTTGTATGTGCTCCAATATCCTTGATCTGTTTGGCACTCTTAGCTTGCATGTTCCTTCACTCATATCAGCAGCCTCCTTGTGGTGGAACAATGTATCCTTACTTGCAACAGGTTAGGACTACTTAATTGATAAACTACGTTTGATGTTTTCAGCGAAAAAGTTTTATGTTTATATGTGGAGGAATACATTTAGTTTAAAAATGCACATCTTTCTTGTTGTAGGAGAAAAATCCATGTGTGCATCAAATAATGCAGACCTTAAGCACTCCATATATTCTTGTGGACATCTGTCAACAAGGAATATTATTTCCATTCTGAACAGCCTGTAGACCTCTGTTAAGTCTTTATTCCATCATAATGTATGACAAGCATTCATCACAGTTGGTTGGGCAAGAAATTAACAAACTAAGCAAGCACATGCTTTGTATTTTGTATTACATGTTCTTACTAAACAATATGACTGGAGGTTTTAGGGGGGGGGGGAGTATGCATATTCAATGTACCTACTACTCTACACAAAAATATGAAGTTTTGAAACAGCTATTTGTGGGATAATAGTATTATTCTTGTAAAATGTTTCATCTCTAACAATGAGACATGATCAGGTACAACATTTAAGGTACAAGTTAAAATTGCAAATAAATCCAATCAACTAATTCTGTTTATGATATTAGCAAAAAAAACAAATAAATCTTTACACAACTCGGATCCATGTGGATTTCTTCTGATGCTCCAAATTTTGCTATTCAGTGAATCATTACTTCATCTATGGACTGTGCTTATGGATCAGCCCACGTTATCAAGTATTCTCCAGGAGTGTACCAGTGATATCCAGGGCTATATTTTGTAGAGGAAATCCATCATTTTTCCGTTGGCTCTACCTTGGCCAATATTTCTCGAGATGACACACACCAGTATTGATAATGTTGACTTGAATGTGGCCAGAAGAACTGTCATTGAACTTTAGCGCAAGTGCAAATAACACCTTGATGTCCTTCAGTTATTATGTTATTCAAAATGTGGAGAATCTCTTACCCTAGAGGTCTGGGAATCATTAGTTGCAGCACAGCTTTGTGGTTTATAGTGATGGTAGAGCATACCTTCTTGCACTCATAATTTTCTGTAACAATGCTTCAGGTCATTTGTGCTGGATACAATTTACCTAAATTTAGCAGTGTAAGACTAGAGGGACTGCAGCTAGTCATCACTACCCACCGCCAACCCTTGGTCTACTGTTTTACCAACGAATAGTGGGATTGACTGTCACATTATAACGCCCCCACGACAGATTGCGAGTCAAGCTCCCTAACCACCTGGCCATGCCGGGCCTTCTGTACTTTTATTAGGATGTTTGTCAAACTTAGTTGAATCACGCAAAACGTTATCCATGTTATACTCCATTTTATTCAAAGTAATAATGCTATTCGATTTATCAGGTTTATCTATATTATTAAGTTTAGTTTCAATAAAAGAAAAGCCTCTATAAAAACTTAAACTTTTCCTTTGTTAATTTGAGAATTTAACAAATATCGATATAGACATGGCAATATTGTTTAAAACGACAAAAATGAGGTATAGAAAAACTAAAAGCAAAAAAATATATTTGTTGTACTTTCAAATATCTAAATTCGTTCAAACCTGTATGCAACTAATTTTCAGAATATTTAAGATGTAATTTTTAAGCGTTCCTGAATCTCAGTAAAGTAGATTTACCACAACGTCTTATAATAATTTCAGGAACTTATTTTTTGGAAATCTTTAACGTCATCATATTAATAATAATAACTTCTAAAACCAAAAAAGATATTAATCACATATCACAAAGTTAAAACGCCATTTTAAAATGTTATTCACGTACTGCAAGATTTCTAAAGACAGCTATGAATAATTTAACCTCAGTTTAACTATTTACTTTCCCCCAATGAGGCATAGGCAAATCTAAGGAATTACAATACTAAAATTCCGGGTTTGATTCCCTACGGTGGACACACAGCACATAGTCCAATGTGGCTTTGCTCTAACAAAAGAACGAACTAACAATTTTCTAGTTTAATTATGCTACAGTTAAAATTTAAAATGTATTATTTAAAGAAAATGGACCCAACTCTAGTTCGAATCTAGGTAAAGAATTTAAGAGTAGAAAGAGATATAAAAAATAAATTGTATTTTGAAAAAGAAAAAAAAAGTAAGATTTACTTGTGGTCAATAATATCTAAATGGATTGTCTCTGTATGGTAGCATATCTGCTGGAGTTCTTGACACGCAATTTGCGGGATCGAAAGCCGTCGCCGAATACACTTTCTCTCTTAGCAAAGGAGGCGTTATACTGTGACAGTCAATCCCACTATTCGTTGATGAAGATTAGCCCAAAAGTGTCACTGGGTAGTGTTGAATAAATACCTTTCCTATAATCTATCACTTCAGAATTATGGACGGCTAGCACAATTAGCCGTCGAGAAAACAAATAAGCAAATCTGTTTGTTTTTTATTTGACCAGAGCAACTTGCCATTTTCGAAATTAGAAATGTTCAGGTTCTCCTATATGACGATATTACCGCAATAAAAAATATTCTGCAAATAAAAGTATCGTTCCTTTTATTGGCTATGTAGTGTTCTATTACGGAAAATTGTTTGTTTGTTGTAACAGAGCAAGACCACATTGGCCCATCTGTTATGTCAACCATAGGGAATCAAAACCCAGATTTTAGCGTTGTAAGTCTGTAAAAGGGAAAGAGAATAATTATATGTTAATTTGTCGTTTTTTTTTAAAGTTATGGAAGGATAAACGTTCGTTATTAAATTAACGTTACGCTAAAGTATCGATAAAGTATAAGCTTTTGAAGTCATGCTGTTATATTGTAGCTTTACTTATGATACGATCAGGTGAAAGGGATTTGGTTTCCTGTAGACAAAATAGCTGGTAGTCGATCCTATTGGCGCCTTTAGATAGCTCTTCTTTACATGGGAGTGTGTGTGTGAGAGAGAGATAGGGGGAATTTTAAAGGAACGTCTATATGGGCAGAAAGTTCAATAGTCTGAAGGTTCATTGGACCCATGGCCGTTACAAGATACGAGTCGTGTCCTGGACTGTTTATCGTTTCTTTCACTCACACACACATATAATTGGAAGTTATAACTTGAAACCCGAGTGCATCTCGGTAGAATAATAATTCTGGTTACAGTGATTATTGGTCCGATGGCAGTTACATATAAACGAACAATTTGATAAGCAAGCCGACTCCCCCTTCTCCCTACTCAGTCCCTTTTCATGCGTAACATGTAGTTATATTGCTCTCAGTGCTGTCTTACGATAACGTATAAATATTAGATAATACAGATTAATGTATCATCGAAATGTTTATAAACGATGAAGGACGAGGTTAGGCAAACCACCAAAGAATAAATATTTTAATTGGTAACTGTTGGAGCAACTGAGCTTTTTCAGACTTTATGTATATATTAATATATTTTCATTACGATCACTAACTTTGCCGTCACGTTCGCGTTAACGTAATTAGAGACCATGTTATTGTTTTACAATATAATAATGTTACGTCTCCGTTTGTTAATTGATTTTTCCGTAACTTCGTTCCGACGAAACTTAAGCGACACAAATCCTTTCTTAATAAAACTGGTTTATTCTTTCCGAATATAACTTTACCGATACACTTAATCTCAATACT
>NW_013669437.1:101702-104438 GCF_000517525.1 Limulus polyphemus
CATGTGACTCGCTGACGCAACAATAATTATTTTTTTATGATAAATTATTGTATCGTGATATATCTCTGATGAAATGTTCTGATAATATTTTATTCGTATCAGCACACCTGATTCTCATAATAGGTCAAAGATTACTTATCGTACAACCTTCTATGATACAACCCCACAGTACTTCAATGTATTAGCCGTGAGGCGTGGATCATAATTACAGGGTGTGGCACAAGTAACAATATAGTTGTTTAATTTAGAACACAGTTTAGTTTATGACGTCTTACATTTGTGGTACATCGCAGATAACCAACAATGCAGAGAAGTTAGGCCTGCTAATAAATGAAGGTTCTTGGTTCCGAGGCTTAGGTATATATTTCTTGAAGGGTTTCGAGAATTAAGTCATAGGGAAAGAGACAAAAAATGGATCTCCACAAAGAATATATGTTTAGTGTCACTGTCATGATCAACAAGATAAATAAAGAATACACTGAAATATAATACACTCAAAAAATAAACTTATGGGCAAGTGATCGTAACTGACAAGAGCTGTAGAAGACTTTGATATAAAATAGCAGCTCTTATGAGTGTGTTTAGGTCTCCCTTGTAAGCTAAACTAAAACAGAAAAAGGTTAAACAAAACACTGTATGAAGATGTACCCCAAATTATGTTAAATATCATGTTACTTTTATATATCTAAATACTCTATGTAAAACTGAAAATCTTACTTGGACTTCACAATGAAGTAGAGTATCCACACTACTGATTGATATAGATTGAACACCCCTCAGATGTCAGCCTGTTTCCTTTGATCATTATAATTCATTATACGGATGTCTCTTCTCATTAAGTTTAATCATCAACAAATTTCGCCTAAAATAAAAATAGCCATACATCACAAAGGTGTCATCTCTCGCCCCAACATTGCAGTCTATATTTTCATGCAGCTTGTACTGATTTATGTTAAGAATATATCCAGGAAATTGAGTTATTAAAAATATTCCAATCTGTTGAAAAAATATTTCTAAATAATAAATAAAACTTTAGATTGTCCCAAGTTTAAATTCGTCAACCAAACAATCAAATAATTTCTGAACTTTAACTTTCAAAGATAATTTCTGGTAGCCACTTGCATCTTAGTAATGCATTACTGAAAGACAACTTGCCAACACTTACAAAACACAGCACAAACCATGTTTAACCATGTTAGTCTTATCTCATTTGGCAAAACTCAATATCTGCAGAACATTTTAGTATACAAACGTAAAGATTCACTTTCTTGCATTAACAAAACCAACAGTTTCTCTGCTTCTTCAATTAATGCCTTTCAGGCCAGCATTCACAATTAACTTCATATATCATCTCAATACCCTGTTCAAACTAATGTATTCTACAACATAAGTTAATCTCTAGTTATATTCCTCATGTTCTGATTCACTATGTGTTGGATGACACGTATGAATGACTTTGTGTGAATTTTCATACATATGTGCCACGTCTCTCACACACACACACATGATCGCAAGTGCATATTTCCATATATGTAAGCATATAACTTAAATACATAGCCACTTGCACCAGTAGCTTCTGACAGTTTGCCTTAGGTGCATGCACTGTTATAAAAGCAAGTGAGCTACTTCTGTAAGTTGTCTTCTGATAGTTTTTGTCTGTTAACATACTGACTTCTGTGAACAGTGAGACCAAAAACATATTTCCAGCTTACAAAAATGCTTCCTGGCAGAATTTATCTGAACTACCATTCAATCAGAATCCACATTCCAGTACTAAAAGGTTTCATTTTACCACTACCTTTCACACCAATGCCTCCTGGGGAACATAAACCATTACCATAAACATAAAGCCTTTGCTCTTTGAACCCCCCGTAGTTTATTCATACAAACTGCTGCTACTCCAATAAGAGTAACAATTTTCACTCAGAAGATCGGTCAAGCATCAAAAATAAATAGAGATGCATCTCCTCTTTCAGTGGTTGTCTTGACCAAGCAATTGTCCTAGCTATTACACAAATGTTAAGTGTATTTCAGTACACTGTATTGGACATTATCACTTGAAGACTGTGAAAGCAGAGGTCACTAAGCCCTTTCCGTCATTAGCGGCATTGCCAACAGTTGTCCTAGTTGTAATAGAAGAGACTCTGCAGTTGGTTGAGCTGACTTGAAGCAACTCCAATAACCATACACAGGAGAAATCCTGCAGCAGGCTTGGATGACCCCTACTACTCCATTAAGTAGTGTTAAAAATGTAGCTCATACATTCTTCTGAGCAACACCACCAGAGGAATTGAAGGGAAATGGTTGCAACACCCTTTCAGTCAGTAACCTTTCAACTATATGAGCAACCTAGCTTGAGGCAGTCACATCCTCAAACTCGTTGGGCTTTGCCTTCAGTGATTGGGCGACCGGGTCAGGGTAGTAGAGTTTCTTCCATAAAATATAGCCTTAGCATGTCCATAAGCACACATCTTGTGAATGCTAGATCTAATAAGTCAAAAGACCAACTTGTTATAGTATGAGGGAAGTAGATTAAGCTCCTCTTCCTGACTGTCTTCTCACAGACATACAAGAAAAAACCCACAGCAGATTTGCAAGAGCTGTTTTTAGATAAAGATGGAAATCACACAGGCACTAAAAAAACAAGGGTAAACAACTCCCTTTCAGAGAAGTTTGAAGGACTTTGCTGGCACTGTAACAAACCTGGGCACAAGAGAGCTCAATGTTGGAAACTTC
>NW_013669438.1:0-11511 GCF_000517525.1 Limulus polyphemus
GTAATGGTGAGGAGTTCCAATCAGTTGACGGTCTTAATGACCCTGGCAGTTGATAGGCCTAAAGCCCAAATAACCAACTGGTAGCATTGCAAAGCGACCTAATGATCCAATAGGGTCGATGGTCTAAAAATATATCTCCCCCTAAAAATAATTGTAGCGCACATCCGCACATTATTTTGATACTGGTGCACATGAAAAAATTCATTCCGCACATGGACTGAAAAATTTAGAGGGAACGTTGCTTGTGACACTTATAACGCACCCACAGCTGAAAGTGTGGCCACATGTATGACATTGTACTTCAGACATAACAGTTTATATAATATAAAAAACAACTTTTTTAAAGTTAAAAGAAAAAGTAATGACAATATCAAACAAGATAATGTATAATATTCTTCTTAATCTTTCATTGTCATTAGTTCAACATACCCCCAGTGGTTCAGCGGTAAGCCTGAATCCTTATAATTAAAAATCGGGTTTCGATACATATGGTGAACACAGCACAGATAGTCTATTGTGTTGCTTTGTTCTTAACAACAAACAAATAGTTCAACGCTTTTACGAAAAACAGTAAACGATTTATTTTGTATTTTATGCTTTTTAAAAAACTACCCAAATAGGAAAATATTAGCTGAGCTTGATACAAAGTTCTTCGCTTTAGTGATGGGAAAACATTTTGTATTCCATTGCTATAAGAAGCCTACTGTACTTCCTTGGCTTGTTTTCCCTAATAGTACCGATGAGCCTTGAATTTGGAGAAACTAGTCTACTTCATAAGGAATAGAAGAATAGCAAAACAAAGAACATATTATGCTTCTACGTCATTCATAGATTGTTTCTTAACTTCACCGAAGTTACACATTTTGGCGAGGAAAAGAAAAATACACAATTAATTTACTAGGAAAATGTTTACTTCTTATTAATCAATAATTTTTAATTCTTATACAAATACAAAAATATATAATACAATAAGACATTTAAAGCACTGCCATCTGCAGAATTATTATTATTAGTTAGATTAAATATATTGATTTGTTTTCAAAATCTTATATCTTTTATAAACAATTAACCCAATCAGAAAATGTTTAAAATAAAACACAAAAGGCCAAAAATTGTCATCCAAAGTCAAGATCAGTACAATAATACATGGATCTTCTTAATTGTCCAAATATACATATCAAGTAAATCATTAATGTTACAGAATATTAATGAGTTTCTATGAAAAACAAACAAACAAATAATCACAGATGCATTTTGTTGCTAAAGGAAAAAGGTTTTATTTTTCTAAGAATCAAAAGGGATGATTTTATTAGAAAAGAAAACTTGAATTTATAAAATTAAACAAAACTGAGCGCTACCTAGTGATATAATGTGTGATATGGTTAAACTAAAGATGGAATACGTTAAAACGTGAGACATGAAATTTAAATTTTCTACGTAAGAGGTAAAAAATTAATGACGTGCACATAATGAACATAATTTATAAATAGAAATAATATTCTAAGTTTTAATTTTTTGAACATTTTTTGAGTCGTGAGTTCTGTCTAATAGTAATATTGAGTTTAACTTTAAATTACTCCAACAAGGTCTAAGAGTATGAGTAAGACTACCCTTACTAAATCTTACTAATACTATTAGTCTTAATTTTTTAATATTATTAATATTAAATTATTTACGTATGAAGAAAAGAGTAAGTACTAATAGTATTACTATTAGTAGTAGTAGAACTACTGATCTAGTAAATTTATAATTATGTATGGTGGCAATTTAGATGACTGGGAACATTGACACTAGAACAGTTTCTTAGTTTAGCGTGTGTCTGTGGTAAAAAGCAGTGGACAAAATTGAAACACTTTTATATATGATAGGATTAGGAATCATGTAAAGCCAGTGGATGTTAACCTAACTGGGTATAATTTTTATATTAGCACCCTATTACTAGTATTGGCCTTAGTGTTACTTAAAATATGAATTAATGTTAACATTAGTACGTTTAAAAGTGTTATAAAATTATGTACATTTGTTAAAATTTTCTTGTACATTGCTGATAAATATTATGTAAATTGCAGCTATCATAGTCATACCCAGTGTCTCCTGTGTTAATATCACTGGGCATCTATCAGTCTTATTAAAAAGTGTGAACTGAAATGTGTTATCAGCTAATGTGATTTGTGCTGTAACTTTGAATTCTCTTAAAATTTTGTTAGATAGGCATGTATATATGGAGGGCTATATTTATTTATAAAATTTGATTATTTTTATTATTATTATATTCCGAATTGAAATGACCTCAATAGACCAGGTGGTCTTCTGCCATATTGCGTTCTCTATATTTCTTGTGAAGATGCTAGTATGAACACAGGAGAAATGTCTTGATGATTTTCACAGACAAACAGAACCTATAGCTATTTAAGTTTGTAGAAGCTGAAGATTTTTAAAACCTCATAAGAAGAAGTCATTTGACAATTTTTTGATTACAGACTGACAATAGTAGGTGTATTTCTACTATTGCCAACTAAAATGAATCAAGAATAAATTCAAAAATATATATTTCCAAAATATGCTTGCATCTGCTGACACTATAGCTGTTTCTCGATCTACAGGATTTCCACTCTTTGTTCATCTAAGCATTGAAAATGCTTGCTCCAGTATTTTATACCCCACTCAATGCCCTTGACAAACTCTAATTTGCAAAATTCTCCACCAACTTAAATGCAACTTCAAACTTGATAGCGTATATAAGCAGATAATGTAATCACTTTTTCTTGACAAAGTATTCATCACAGGTTTCCACAACAATATTTAATATTTATATTAAAAACCATACAAACAGGTATGAATTCCTGAGTTAATGTTTCTATTATGGAGACCAACCAGACCTCTTCCACGTCTGCTATCTGGTGTTTGTCAATGGCCAGGGGAGGGGTCACTCAATCGAAACTGTCTGTGACATGATCCATTGCGAGATGTAGACATATATACGGACCGAGGGTGTCTCTCTGAGGGGGATCCTGAGGTGGCTTTTGCAAATGACCTGGTACCATCTGGGGAGAATTTAGACTCGCTTTTTCTGGCTCCTTCTTTTACTAGGTCAGCCTTAACGGAGGATCATTTTGATCAGTTACCTACAGCACCTTTTCTTCAGTTGGTTACTCGAGTATGTGAAGTTTTGCGGGTATTTCCTATTGGATTTGACTCTATTCCTTCCTTGTTAGCAGAAAGGATGGCAAGAGACTACTTGGTTTAGTCTCCTTGTCTTGATATTGCTGTTCATGCTGGGAGATTTTCCACTCAGTTACATGATGGGATAGCTATGCTTTGTCCCCCACGTTTATTGGAAGCATACTTTGGCTTATTACTGCCAGGAGGAGGTATATGTAGATTCTCAATGGATGGACCCCTTTTGGACCTGTGCGGGATTAGATTGGAACCCCAACTGTCCTGAGGCATTTATTTTCGATCCAACTTTTGTCAGAAGCCTATCAATGTTCCCCTCAGAAATTTGAGAATGAGTATGGGATTTTGCTGATGTCTACCTCAGTCAGTCTTTTTCAGTTCATTCTCTGGTTTCCGGGCTGGTTTGTTGATGGAATTTATTGGGTAGAGATGGTTTGTTAGAAAGTGTTCATTTACCATCTTCTGCCCTCAAGGAGTTATGGGAAGCTCTTTTCCTTCTTCCCATGTTGTTCGCTGGGATTCCAGAGACATTAGAATCATGATTTGATTCAGCTCATTCACATTCTTCTTTATCATTGTTGGCTTCTTGCCTTTCTGGCGCTAATTTGGGAGTGTTGGCACGTAGTGTTTCCTGACCCAGATCTGTATTCTTGAGAATCTACGGCTCAGGCAGACCATCAACAATGGCGTCGGTAACTAATCCCTGGACAGGGGGTTAGTGGGAGCACGATTACATCACTTTCTGAACATCTGGAGTTTTTTCACCAGGAATCCATGGGTACTCAATGATCTGGCTTCAGGGTTGGTCATTCAATTTACATCACCTCCACCATTATCTGCACAACCAGTTGCCTTTTCACCTCCAATAGATCCATGCTTTTCTTAAATTTAGGACTGTAAATATACATTCTCTTCTACTCTCGTGATGGAGTTAGCCATGTGAAAGAATTGTACCAGAATTGGTAAAGCTAATGCCACATTTGGAAGACTCAGAAAACTGCTCAACAATAGAACTATGAACATCAAAATGAGAGTTGTTAGTCAAAAGGGCAGTAGAGAGGGTCAATCCAGTTCTTCGGGCGGTTTTATTCTTGTTTATTCATTGTACCCAAGAAGACAGGAGATTGATGTCCATTCATTGATCTGTCTCGACTCAACCAATTTTTAGATCCTTGCTTTACAATGGAATCTTTCTCAACCTACGATGGCAGTTTGCACCAGGACTCTGGATGACCAAGTTTTGATGTTATCGACATTTATCTCCATATTCTCATAGCGGAATCTTCTCAGAGGTTTCTCAGATTTGTGCTCAAGGGTCAGGTTCTACATCTCAGGGCTCTATTATTTGGTCTTGTGTCAGCACCTTATGTCTTCTGCAGAATTGTTTGAGCTTTTTCTAATCATCTACATTCTTTGGGCCTGTACACACATCATTATATGGATGACTGGCTTCTTCTGGCACTATCCTGTCAATTAGCAGAACAACACTCTCAGATTCTCATTTCAGAAGCCTCAAAAGTGGGCTTCCGTATCAGTCTGGAAAAACCTATTCTGTCACTGAGGCAATATCTTGTCCATCTGAGTGTTTTTCAATGCTCACTTAAGTCGTGCTCAACCAATCCCTATCAGGCTTCAAGCCATGGAAAGTGCTGTCAGGCTTTTACTTATGTCTCCTTCTACTGCATGGATGGCTCTTTTGTGGATGTGGGCATCCCTCAAACCTCTCATTCCTTTGGGATGAGCACATATGAGATCCCTTTAGTGGTCACTGTGCGACAAATGGATTATGCATTCTGATCTTTTGCATCATCCTGTTTCATTACTCAGGAGCAACATCATTGAATGGTGGTTGAATCAGAACATTCCATTCCACCACCTCGTCCGGAGATCCATCTGTTCACAGATGCATCTTTTCTGGGATGGGAAGTTTATCTTCAAGATCAGGAGTTGCAGGGTATTTGGATGGAAGACGAGTCTACCCTGCATATTAACATTCTTGAACTTCTTGCAGTACACTAGACAATGGTTCAAGGTCTGTCTCTTTTGAAGTGAATACTTGTCATGATACATTCCGACAATTCCACCATGGTATTTCAGATTTCTTGTCAATGAGGCACACATTCTTGAGACCTTTGTTTTTGTACCTTGGATCTTCTCTACTGGGCTCATTCCCATTATATCAGTCTTTTAGCATGTCATGTTCCAGGAGTGATGAATTTAATTGCAGATCACTTGTCTCGACCCAACCAGATTCTTCTGACAGGATGGATGCTACATCACGAGGGTTTTCAGTGGATTTGCTCGCATTTTGGGTCTCCAACGATCGATGCCTTTGCTAATCATTGGAATTCCCAACTACAGTTGTTCTGGTCTCTGATACCTCATCCTCAAGTGTTAGCAGTAGATGCATTCAGTCAGGACTGGAAAGGTTTTCATCTGCATGCCTTTCCCTTGATTCGACTATTGCACCAGTTTCTGACTATGGCTCGTTCCACTTCCTGTCAAGTTCTCTTGGTTTCACCATATTGGACAGCTCAAATGTGGTTTCCACTTCTTTGGTATCTGCAGCAATGTCCACTTCTACCTCTTCCACATTGGCACTATTTGTTGAGACAACCTCGATCAGACATTCTCCACCCAGATGTTCGGAAATTCAATCTTCATGCTTGGAAGTTATGTGGTCCTTTGCCTAACATAAGAGTTTAACTACTAAGGTTTCTCTGTATTTAATTAAATCTCTCCATAGGCCAACCATGGCCTTTTATCAACAGAAAGGGAATACTTATCGTCAGTGGTGTATTAAAAGGAATTTAAACCCTCTTCGTCCTAAAGTATCTACCAAATCCCATTTTATGACTTAGGTATTTGAGAGGGATCTTGTTTCTTCTACGGTAGCTTTATATTAGACATCCTTATCCACTATTTTTTGGTATTCCAAATATTGGAAGGTTTTTGAATCCTCAGTACTATCAGGTCTACTCAAATCATTTAATATTCTTTGACCCAAATGACCTTTTCAATTACCAAATTAAGATTTTACAATTGTTTTACATGCATTGCTTCATCCTCCCTTTGAGCCCTTAGCTTCGTGTTCTTTGTTTCAAATTTCTCTTAAACTTTATTTTTTGTTTTTGTTGACGTGTGGATGTCGTCAGTCGGAGTTCTTTGCAATCCATGTGCATTGAACTCTTTATCATTCCACATTTGTCCTGCTTTACCCCGATAGGTCTTTTCTTCCCAAGACTCTGGTAGCCTGGGTAGGGGAAAGATTCTTCTCACCAATCCATTTGCCAGCCATTTCTCGCCTTTATGACCACTCTGATCTTGATTGTTTGTGTCCTGTTAAGGCCTTCAAGTGTTATGTGGCTCATACTAACTCATTTTGAGGTAGTTGGAATCGTTTCTCATTCATTGGAATCCTCCTATTTCCCATGATTTATCTCCCATTACCCTTACGAGGTGGCTTCGTAAATTGATTCACATGGCCCATAATGGATTATCATTACAAGAGGGGAATATTTTGTGTGTCACATCTCACCATATTCATCATATCTCTATGTCATTAGCTGCCCAGTTGAATTGACCACTGGAAGACATTGTGCGGGCTTTTTATTTCCTTTATTTTTCACTGGATCCTACTCTGTGACAAGTGTTGCCCAGGCAGGTATGCTTTCTGAATTCCACACTACCAACCACTTTCACTATAATTACTATAGGTTGCAACAGGCTCTGTCAAAATGGGGTGTTCCATAACATCATCTAAGTGCCTTCCAGATTATATTACCTTATTATTATGGACTGTCATTCATGGACTATCATGAGTAAAGCTAAAGGGGATCTTGCCTGTCCCTGATGATGTTTAGGTTGAATAAATTGGAGCCAGTTTGCTTTTAAAAATGTAGGGAACTTGGTTCACCTATTGCACAGTTTCTAGAGCACTGTTCCTCAGGACTCACCAATGCCTATTATCCCCTCTCCCCCCAGATTTTATTAGTGGAGCTCAGGAGTTCTTACCACTCCCAGTTTTTCCAGTCGCTGGGGTGGTAGACAGAGGCTTTTCTCCATAGTGTTCAAGTGTGTTCCTCCACTCTTGGAGAAGAGGGCAAAGTTGGGGGGTCTTCCTACTTGGATGTCTGAATGTATTTCCCAGATGTCAGTAGGAGTGGCACCAACCTCCGTGGGAGCCTACTAGTAATTCTGCTTCAGATTTCACGAAGCTATCAGGTTGGGAGGTGCATGGCCCTTCTCTTTGATCAGTGTTGGTTTCATATATTGTTCATGGAAGGAGGTCCACTATCTCCTCATAATTCTGATTGCAAAGTGGTCCCATCCTAGGTCCTTGATTGAGCACAGATTCCACGTCCTCTCCATAATTCCTTGCCCACTTGGTTGGTGAGTGAGGGTAAATGTTCATAATTCCAGGCCAGATGAGTTCTGTTTCTTTGGTTGAGTACGTCACACATGATCCTGTCATTCCGAGCCTGGGGTGTTGCCTTTTGGACTTCTTCAGGCAGAGGAGAAGTTTTGTCCACTTTGGTGTTGCTTACTTTTTCATCGTGATTCCGATGGTGCAAAACACATCACTCTATGGCTACAGGTTTGGATCCAATCAAAGGTGTGTGTGTATGTATATATATATATATATATAACATTGCGGTCCAATAAGCCTAGCCATCAATGTGGGATATAGGTACCACGACCCCTTAATTTCAACCCTGAGTTGTGAATCCTTGGATATTTGGTTGGGGCTGGCCTATTCTGAAGATTACTCGTATTCTGGTACCACTTTTGATACAGGAACTGAGTTCCAGGTGAAGAGCATACTTGTTCTGGATGTAGTGCATTTCCCTCATTCTTTTACAGTCTTTATCTTGGTACATTACTGTTCTATACAGATGTTTTCTATATGGTTCATGCCTGCACCAGCCCCTCCACCTTCTCAATGTAGGATTTTAGCTATAGTATTAGCTGAGGTATGTTTAGGAAATTAACATTTTCCTAAACTGAAAATGTATTTCCAATAATAGTTACCTCAACTGACACTCTCCTGCCATACATCATCATTAAAAGCCAGTTTATATCTCAAGTAATTAAGTTATCTGAATGAGGTGCTTATGTACAGTACCTAGATAGAGGGTGCATTGGAGTTGGTGGAGAATTTTGCAAATTAGAATTTGCCATGGGCATTTGAGTGAAGTATAAAAGACTGGAGCAAGCATTTTCAATGCTTAGATGGGCAAAGAGTGGAAATCCTGGAGATCAAGAAATAGCTATAGTGTCAGAAGAGGTAAGTATTATTGGAAATACATTTCCAATTTAGGAAAATGTTAACTTGTAAGTTATTACTGATAATATCTAATAAATATAGGAACATAACAGAAAATAGATATAAGAATTGTTAGGCACATGAATAAAACTGAGAGTCATTATTAAGTACAAATTCTAGGAAAGGTGGTTGACTTTCCATCTTTATGCAACTATGACAATCAAGTTGGTGTTGAAACATTGTTCTAAACACCAGACTTATTTGATTTGTTTTGTTTTTTTATCAGAAGAACCTTTTATCTTTGCAATGATTCCAGTTAAAAAATAAGCTGTAAAACTGATAAATGTTCACAACAAAGAAACTACAGGATTCCATATTGTTAGGAACTTCACAAAAATTCTAAATTTATAAAACTTCTAAGTCAATAGTGAATTTGTATAAAGCATAAAAAGAGCATTTCATATTACTTGTGGCTACATATCAATTAGAAATTGAGTGAATCCTATTGTAAAAAAGTTAAATCTTTGACCAGTAAAGATTTAACAGCATGTAAAAGTGCACACTGTTTACCTAGTATCTCCAAAACTTTAACATTGTTGTGTTGAAACAAAATCCAAATTGAACTTTGAAAATCTAGCTTTTATAAAATGTAATTCAATAATTTTTTTCCTTATTAAAAATTTCTGTGATATGGTAACTGCCATGTTGGTGTTTATTATTGCAAATGACATAGATACATAATTGCATTCAACTCTTTACAGCGGCTTAGTAGGCATATGAAATATGGCATTCACAAAGTTGCAATTATATGTTAAATACTTCATATCATATAACTTTATACAGTAATATAAGACTATTTTATCAGTATTTCAAAACATACAAAATATATTTTGGTGAACAACACTTAAACTTATATTGGGAAGGCTTGATTTCATGTACCAGTGGGTTGCCATATTTTCTTCATTAACACATACAAGCAGTTCCAGAAACAAACATCTGAATATTTTAAGAAAGATTAATATATGAAGCCAGTTCAAGGACTGTTTATATGTATGGTCAAATATGGTGGACAGAAAGCATGAAAATAGCAATAGCATGCCACTGGAGGATCTACTGTAATAACTTAGAGAATCAGAATAAGACTAAAGTTAAAATTGAATTTGGACATTTATGATGTGCCATTAAATTTGATAATCTAAATATATAAGCTGAAATATAGGTACTAAGTTAACACACAATTGCACCAGTTTGAAAGTAGGCAGCTCTAGCATTCATATTTGTGTTGCTTTTATTCATGGCTCCTCAAATAATAATAATAATCTTATGCATAACAAGGTATAGTTTATTCCAAATGCTTTGTGTATTTTGTAATATAGTAACTGAACTAATTGGGCACAGAATACTTTTTTTTTATATATTTATTGTTTTGATATGTAGTTATGTCACTGCCTGTCTGTGAATAGTCATACCGTTGCTATGACATGCCAAATTGGTTTATTGTGGGCTAAAGAAACTACAGAATAAAATGTACAAAAAAGAAAAACTAAGGAAGCATTACTATTAAAAACACACAAATGTAACACATTTATAAAGGATGCCTTTGAATGCTCTCTATCACATGTGACTTCTGTTTAAACTATTTAAAAGTCAACATACATTCTGTTTTTTTTATCCATTACCATCTAAGGAAGCATCACAGAAAAGTGAAATGTTTAGGTTTATGATTAATTTTCAGTTACTTGAGGGAAGCTGAGTTTTGTTTTCAGAATATTAAAGAAACCATTGTTTTTGTGTGTTGAAGGTATAGGTTATTTTGTTGGATTTGGTAAAATCAATCCTTTTGATTTGATCTCATGATGTACATTTATCTTCTTTTTCTGAAATGTTCATGGGCATCTTTCACTGCTGTTTGTGATTTTTGGAAAGGATGATTTTTCTTCAGCATTTTGGTAATTTCTTGTTTTGACTGGTGTAAGCTTTATAAATTTTGTTAATTACTTAGAGTGTTAATGTCATATGTTAAACTTTATAAAAATTAAAACTACATTTCTGGTCTGTAGTAGTGCTATCTTTGATCAGTATTGCATACCATGACCTCTATTTGGCCTGATTGTCAAATTCTTGAATACCCTCAAGTTGTTGTCCGAGTATTGTATTACATATTACCATCACTTCAGGACATTATTAATACCATTTTTCAATGCTTAAAATAGTACCTCATGAATAGAATAATTCTTGCCACTAGAAAAATGCTTATGTGCCTTCATTAAAATGAGCAAATGTCCTATAAAAAATACACATACTGTTCTAATAGAATAAAGCTCTGAAATCATAATGAGAACAATTCATTAAATGTCAACTTTCAGATGTCTGTAATTTCTGAAAATAGATTTCAACACTTTTTGTAAAAGACGACTTCTTTTAGTATGGCTGTGTGTTCTCAGATATGCCCTCTTTTAATCATCATCAGGAGTTTCCTTTGTATTAAACTGTACAATACTATCAGATAAAAATCCATTCCAAAATATGATAAATTTATTCAGTGTTTTAAGAATAAATATTATCAGGATTGAAAACTTCACCCTTAAGAAGTTTTTGTAATGGTACCTAAAGATATATTTAATGAAAATTCTTCCCATCTTCTAGGAAAGTGATCAATTTAGATTTCTGTAAAAGCATTTGTTTATAGCTTCATTCTTAGTGTTGCTAAGCCTGTTATAATTTTGCATGTGGAGGATATGAAACAAAATATTTTTTTTAGTTTTTATATCTACAGTTGAATTACCAAAAAAATCATAAAATACTATATCAATACCATAGAATTCAACTATGATTTATCAAGCTAAGTAACTAAGCTGTATTTCAGTTTTAAAAAATATGAAATTTTGAGTAGAATAAATGTCTTTATCCTACCTCTTTGAAATATTGGTCCAAAAGAAAAAAATGGCATACAAACACATTAAAATGGCTGTGAAAGCCACTAGGGGGACATTCTGAGCTTCTGATTGGTTATGCATTTCATATATAGAAGTAAATGTATATAAGGGACCCATCTCCAAAAATGGAAA
>NW_013669438.1:11552-16545 GCF_000517525.1 Limulus polyphemus
GAACCAGTGCTGCATTCAACATACCACATAGCATACAAAAATCGATATTTAAATTTGTTTTTTAATATTTACTTTTAAATTAAGAAATTGAGCAAGGTATAATACTAAAATGTGAATTGTAATCTACAGTTTGATACCAATCTATTGACACAAGTTCATGAAATAGTAGTTCAATAAAATTTTGAATGCGAGTCAACAAACGAGATGACATGGCCTTTCATCCGTGATTCGTCTGGAAAGGGTTAATCATTGCTTGTGTAAGGTCCATGTTTCACAGCTATATAACATAGTTGATCATATATAACACTTTATGAACCTCTTCCTTGCTTTTACTCTTATGAGCTTTGATGTCAGACTTGTTTTCATACTATTAAAGGCACCTCTTGCCACCTCAATCTTCTTCATTATTTCAGCTTCACATTTTCCATCACCTGTTATGGTTTGGCCCAAGTATGTGAATTTCTGTACTTGTTGTATGTCTTTTTCTTCTAATTTTATCTGAATTTCTAGCTTATTATCATGTCTACTTATATCTCTGGTAATCTTTCATTTAAGTCTTGGATCCTGCTATGTAAAACAATGGAACTGTTAAGAGTAAAGACATTTCTATATGAATCATATAATAGGCCTAAAGTAATTAAGCTTGCATGTATTAACAGCTAAATATTTAGTAGATCATTTAGCAATCATTCAATGAATATGGTAAAATATGTCTTATATTTGAAATTACAGTCACACATGACACTTAGATTTTATTATTCTAGAGAGGTTTTTCACATTATAACTACGTCAATGAAATGCTATTCTATTCAAGACATTTTAATGTTTCTCAAATATTCAAATAAATGGAAATAGAAGAATCTGGAAGGAAATTGCTTTGTTACAAAATCAGGAACATATGTTTGAGGTATGTTTGATTGTGCCGAGAGATAGTAATTACATATTTGCAATGTCAAATGACATATGTAACCATTATAGTTTAGAACATTAATGAACTATTTATTTTTTTAAAAATCTTAAGGCTCAGTCAACTCGGTGGTTGAGTCTTATCTAGGGTTACCACCTGTGATATGATTTCCAAAACTTCCTTATTCAGTCAGCTCAGGCTGAGGCCCCAGTCTGTGTCTCATCATTTTTGATGCACTGGGTAATCCAACACTTCCATTCACCTCTATCTTGTGCAGTTTATTGTAATTCCTCCCATGTTGACCCAGCAGATTCCATATCCTTCTGGAGAGTTATCTTCCAGCTCATATGTGGTCTTCCTAACTACCTACATAGATTAAAACTAAAAAAGTAATTTCTAAGTAAATGAAATCATTTCTATGTAGCAATATGATAAAAGTATGTTATTGTTAAAAATTAGTAGATAAGGAAACTGAAACCTGAATGATTAAAATGCTTTGAATCATCATTTGGGTATCCTAACTATCAACAATATTTATGGCCACCATTTGGATAATATTTCCATGAGGTTTAGCTGTTTAGAAGATGTAGGATAGTTAGAAATTCATATGCTTTGCTAAGAGCACAAAATAATCTTAATTTTTTACATATCAAGTAACTTTAGAGAAATGTATTATCACACACACACATATATATTTTTTTCATAAAAAATAGATGTTCAGGTGAATTTTGTAAATAGTGTACATTATACTTATTTATTCATAAATTATGTTTTTTTTTATAATTTCCATTTTAGAATTGTTATTTAATAGATAATATTAATTTTATGGCTGAGGATCCTTAATGAGGGTCAGTGGGCTAAATTTCTTTGCTACAACAGATCCAAAGATAAGTATGCCAACATGGTTTGATCAAAGTGCCTTGTTTTTTCAAACTTATTGTATCATGGAATTAAAGCAGTTGGCTAGTAATTTCTTGGTACAGTTGTCTTTTCTTTTTATCTTAGGTGATAGTGACGTAGTTGTTGTAACCATGGCTCCACTTCCTGTTGATGGCCGCCAGACCCCAGTAGGAAATATGCAAATAACACCAACACTTCCTCCTGGTGGTGGAACCATTCCTCTTGGACGTCTTATTGAGTTCATTCTGCAAAAGACGTATCATGACTTGACAGTGCTTGCTGAGCTGTAAGTAGATTTCAATGTGAAACTCATGAGATTGGAAAAGTGAATATACTTTAAACTGATACTGTATATATTTTGAAATCATTGCTTTGTCAATGTAGCTTTAGTACAGCAGTTACTACTGTTGTTTGGTAAGTTTCTCAACACCTGTAGAAAAAACTAAATTGGACCATGCTTGTAATAGTTACAGCTACTATACTTTGGTGTAAGTGTTTAGTCCACTTACATTCATGCCATTCAGAAGGCTTTAACATCACCTGAAAACTGTAAATTGTTATTTGAGTAAGTATCATATTCTATATTGCTCTTCTTCTGCTAACAGTTTTGAGATGATACATTAAAAGTTATTAATTATGTTTTGTCCTTTTTTTTTAATCCAAGGTTAAATAATTATTTTTCCGTTCTCCAGGTTACCTCGTAAAACAGACATGGATAGAAAAATTGAAATAGTTCAGTTTGCTAGTCGAACACGTCAACTTTTTGTAAGGTTGTTGGCTCTGGTTAAATGGGCTGCAAGTGCATCCAAAGTAGAAAAATGTGCTGTAAGTATTCTATAATTGATGTTATATAACCTGCATTAGGCTTACCACCTCAAAAATGGTTTTAGCATCTTAAAAGTAAATGAAATAAGTTGTTTTAAACATTTTCAACTGTATTATGTTAAAGAATTTTAACATGATCTTCAAAGATCTGATGTATCCCATGGTGCCTTTTATAATACGCAAGATTTGAATTAACTATTTTTCGAGCAAGTATATGGATTTTGTTTTAAATAAAATATAAAGTATGTTCACCTTGTAACATTTTAAGATATTTTGATTTAATTCATAGTCTTCAGCTAACATGGATCTTGTAAAACTGGAAAAAGAATAATATCCTTTTAATTGCAAACTTAGTATATTATTCTCAATCTTTATTTTTAGTGTATATGATTATTTTGTTTAGAAGTTGTAACTGTGTTGTTGAATATAGAATATGATCAGTCTCATTCATTAGGCATAATTTGGGTATTGTTCAAGGCAGTAGGATCTCACAACTGAATTTTTTGTTCCAGTTTTTATTTATAAATCACAATTCTTTATCTGTGGAGTTCTTTGAATATATTATAAATAAGAAGAAATTCAGTTAGTCTTAATTCTGTACTTGTTTGTTCCAAGGCCATCATGGGATTTTTAGACAAGCAGTCCAGCTTATTTATTGAAACAGCTGATGTCTTGACAAAAATGGCTCGGGAAACATTAGTTCATGCTAGGTAAGTAGTAACTAAAATAATCTAATTGGTTTTTACTGCTATTCATAGAGAATATCCATGCCAGTAGTGTTTAATTTCTGGCAGTTTTCATGTAACTAGGACCCATAGTGTAGGAACATCAAAATAATATGTACAGTATTCAAAATATCGTATGGTTTGATCAGCTTGACACTTATGGTCACTTATGCATATTTTAGAATCCTAAAATTGATAACTGTTCATAACCTTGATGAATGAACATTTTATTTGAAGTCATATTAACTCTCTCAACATGGGCTCGGTCAATTTGACCGACCATGTGACATCTTTGTACTCGATTAAAGTCTTTATAGATTTAATATTCTAACTTTCAATATAGTATGTATATCTTCACAAAATTTAGCAGTCTTTCAGTTCAAATTTTAAGTCTTTCACATACAAAAAATCATATTTTTAATAAAATAAAGATTTGTCCAAGAATATATTGAGTATTTACTTTGAACAGTCCATGTGCAAAGTAATTTTCATGTTAAAGCTAAAAATACTTTCCCTCATCTCAAAAATCTGATATTTCCTTTGTGTAATCCATAAAACCTCCTACATGTATTTCAAACATTTTTTTCAGTAAAACTTTATAGTTTATCTGTTATTTTCTCTACCTTATCTCAAAATGGGATTGGTCAATTCGACCAACCTTGTAACCACTAAAAATGAATTGAATAAACCTAAATTACCTTTTTTTCTTTCTAAAATGACTTCAAATTGTAAAATGAAACTACATTCGTTTATCTCAAGTAGTTCTAAGGTCGTAACAGTATACATCTATTTATAATTAAATTTTATCGTTTTATTGCCCTTTGTATTGCCCTTTGAACTGTATCTAACTACTGTCCTCACTATTATAAGTTGTAAATCACTCGAGGAACATGCAGCTCATATTACGCTATTGAATTACATTACCCACGAGCTGCTCACGTGTGTGCCTCATGAACCATTTTAATTATATTATTATTATTATTACTTATTTTACCTAATCTAGTCTTAAATAACATAAAAAGATCCTTATATTTAGATTTTAGTTACTTTTATAATAATAAATATGAAAAACAAGAAATAAAGTACTTATCCAATTTTTTTTTCTTGCTGTTGGTTTCAAAAAGATTAACCCTAATTTTTTATACTATAGATAGTAATGCACTTAATAATTTTTATTTAATTAAATAATGCACTGAAGATATAGACTTATAACTGCAAAAAGTAGACAAATTCACTTACCTCTCAAAATTTTCCTGGCTCTCTAACTATTCGGCAAGAGCCATTACAAATTCATCCAAGCTAGTCATTAACTTCCCCACAAGAATGAATCTTGTACTGTGGTTAAAATTGACAATATTCTGTTCAGAATACAACGTTATACAATATGTCATTTGATAGATGAAAACCTTGACTTTCTATTGGTTATAAGTAATATATAATGAAATGTAAGAGAGAACTATCAACGAATTATAAAAGAGAGGATGTGGCAGGAGGGGTCTGATTTTCTATTCGATAGCTCTGTAAACAAACAAAATTGAAGGCTATAAAAATTATGGTTTGTTTGAGCAACAGAAATTTTATAGAGAGTATTTTACATTTAATTTTGTACATTTTTCGAGAGGTGATGGATAAAATA
>NW_013669438.1:17287-37816 GCF_000517525.1 Limulus polyphemus
CCTTGTGTCATGTGCAGTAAAGGGCACCCAGGGTGATAGGATTGATTGCATTCATCTAATATGAAAGTGTCTTATGGTGAAGAACCACTAATTTGTAGAACTGCTAATCAATAAGGAGAACGGAGTAAAAGATTCATGAATGTAGTACATGTATATGTTTTTTGTAACCTGATAGTATAAGCAATAAGTTATGTAAAGGTTTCGTATTTTTTCAAAGTGTATCTTAAAAGATCAAATCATAACTAGGTTTTGAAAAATAAAAAATAAAGCAATTTTGATTTTTAGGTTAATGTGTAAACTTATAATGGATTAGCGTTTCATAAAACTACTATTGTTATAATTTTGATAAAGTTATACAAGTAATACAATGCTGCATGCAATGAAATTATTTGTACAGGTTACCGAGTTTTCATATCCCATGTGCTGTGGACGTTTTAACTCTCGGAACTTATTCCCGTCTTCCGACCTGTATACGGGTAAGATCTTTTGTACATTGGATAATATGTTAACAATACTGTATAACATTTATGAATTATAGAATCTAGTAGACAGACTTTATATTCACATGAATAATAAAAGCTATATGATAATCTAAAGGAAAGTATTAATTATATAAATATCTAATTATCTTAATCATAGTTAAAAATTGACATATAATAGGTATAAATGTGTACATGTAATGATCATGTTTATACAGTATTTTCATGGCAAGATGTTGGTCTGCTTCTGACAACAAACTAATATTTTTCATAAAGAATAAAAATGTTGCTGGTATTGTTTTACAGATCTTGTATGATTCACTTAATGCATTTCTTTGACATTTAAAGTTTGGTGTCACAGTAAAAGTTATTCAAAGTTTGTTTTTTCTTTAGCAGTTCATTTTAGTATCTCCACTCGCACACACACACACACACACACACATAAGTGCAAATATCTTCAATTTGATCTTTCTCTCCAAATGTACATAGACACATAAGCATATATATTTATTTATATTCAATTTTGAAAATGATTCGTATTATACTTATTCATTATCTGAGGTAGTTGTGAATTTATCTTCATTTAATGTGTTCTCTGCAGGATCGTATTGTACCACCAGACCCCATTCTCCCTTCAGAGAAAAGAAGTACCTTGTTGAGACTGAACCAAATCATTCAGTACAGACTTGTCTCATCTGATCTGCCTCCTGAAATGTGGAATTTGAAAATAGGTCAGCA
The DNA here is from genome assembly GCF_000517525.1 of Limulus polyphemus. Classification (NCBI taxonomy): domain Eukaryota; kingdom Metazoa; phylum Arthropoda; class Merostomata; order Xiphosura; family Limulidae; genus Limulus; species Limulus polyphemus. The sequence continues at coordinate 18,505 of NW_013669438.1, forward strand.
TTGAACTGTGCAATGCAAATTGTTTAGCAATAATTAAGGATAAATGAATCATATCAGTAAGCTTTGAAGATAAGCCTTTAGCACTTCTGTTATAACTTATTAAACAAAATTTATTGTTTAGAAATAAAAGAACTGAAACTAATTCGACTAAATCAAAATGACGAGGTATTTTTCAAAGTTTGTAAACTGTATGGCCTTTGTAAACAGTTATTTTAAACTAAATTTAATTAGATTTACACATTTCATAATCATTCTTTTTTTTTATTCAGCTGTTAATTTGATTTTTGGTATGTGTAGGTTTTAAAAAACTAATAATTCTTTAATAAATGACATGGAATGGCTAAGCATTATGAGATGGTATTCTTTCATTTTTTGTTAATCATTATGATGTTCAAATTTCATGTGTATTTACCTCTATCATTTAAATTAGCTCTCCTTTTTAGGTTTTTATATTCATGATTCTAGCTTACACCCTATTAGTAATACTATTAACACAGTTAGACAAAATGATACACTGGATGGAACTGAGATCTTTATCATAGTAGCTATAACCATTTAAAGTCAGTTAGTTGTTGTACAGAAGTGTTGCTAAGGCTGTGTGTAAATCAGTTTGTCACTCTTTGTAAATAAGTTGATCAGATGTTTTATCAATAGCCAATTATCATCCCGATCTGAGTTAGAATCTTGCCATTTGTTAGAAAATAAAAGTGTGTATACAAAAGAAAAGAGAACTGACGATTGCACAAACAAGATGCTCAAGAATATGGAATTTTAGATTGGATATTGCTTGAAACTTGGTCAGGGCTTTTAAGTGTTGTGAGTTGTAGTTGATCAGAGAGTTTTGGAAATATTGTATTTTTAAGTAAACATTGCGATAATTTACGAAGTTAGGTTTTTTCTTCCTGATTTGTTTTCATCTATTCATGTGTTGAGGTTGTATTGTTGAGTCAGTGTTTGGTATTAAGTTGTGCCCACTGAAATAATAAAGGCCCAGCATTTTCAACTTTTTAGTATAATTTGTTCAGTTTTGAAAGTTCTATTAAGTAATATTTTTTTTAAGAATCCTGATATTAATGTTTAAGTTAGCCTTATTGTAGAATAACAAAATTGTAATTGGTTAACTTTACTAATGAGATAAATGATTAATTGTTTGAGATACAGTTAATAAATATGGAGATATTTGTCTTTTTAAACTCCTGTGTAATTGTATAATGATATATTTGTTTTTTATAGAAAACGGAAGAGTCATTTTTCATGTTGAACATGAATTTGAGGTACTTTTTTTTTCTATAAATTATTAATGGAATCCTCATATCACATGATAACACCAAGTAAAATGAATTTCTGTCTATAAATATTTAATAAACTCCTTTGAATAATGAAAAACCATGTTATATATTGTGTCTGTGATTTGACACACACATACAAAAAAATGTAAACAATTTTTTAACTTTATCATGTATATTTGTTGATAAAAAATTTGAACAAATTGTGTATATTGATTAGTCAAAATATTAATGTTTTCAAAATGTCAATGCTAACCCTGTAATGAGGTTGCTTGTATTTAGTGCAAGTTTGGTTGTGTTTTATTACAGTGGACTTGCTCAAGCAGCTTTTTTGCATAGTCTGAACAATGTAGCTTATATTGATTTATTATGATTGTTTTCCAACACTTTTATTAATATAAGATTTATTTTATTTCTCTTCAGACCACTTTTACCTGAATTTGACATTTCATAATCTGTTTTTTTGTTTACCATTTTTCTTTAAATCTATTCACAAAGTGAAATATGAAAATAGTAATTCATTTAAATTTTCTCAAAATTGCATACTTATATATATATCAGTTGAACTTTTGTTAACTTATAAACACTGTAGAATGTTATGTAATGAAGGTGTTAGTTATGACTTTTGCTAATACCGTAGGTGTCACTGACCTTGATGAGGGACGGAGTTCTTGTTCCATGGAGGCTACTAGACATTGACATTCTGGTGGAGGATAAAGAAACGGGAGGTGTGTGTAAAATGTTTTATTTATATTATTGGGAAGATGTACACATCCAAGTAATCTATACATATAAATATGAATTCCATGTAATTTCACCTACATTTCGTGTAAACTAGCTTAAATTAGCATTGAAGTAGTTAGTGTGCTAGAATTCACAGAAAAGCATGTAATGTTTATGTTAAAACATGATTAATAACTGAAAATATTTGAGAAGTAAAAGAGATATTTGCAAAATAATAAAAATGTGAGTCCATGCTGATTGTAACCTCAAAAGTTTAGCCAATTATACTTCAGATTCTTTGTTCATTTCATATTTCAGCAATTCCCTGAAGCTCATTGTGTAAGTTAGTTTTAATGTTACAACAAGCTGTATTTCATCAAACCATGATTCTGAATGTGTAGTTATATTTCTCAAATTTGTAAGTGTAGAAATAGACTAATTCTCTCAGTATATAAAATTAGCATTTTTTTGACAACTAACTGTGATAGTTTCTATCATAAATTGTTTAATCAACTGAACTAAATAAATTTTCTTTATTCATTTTGATTTAACATAAGTGGAACGTTTCTTTCAATGTTTAACAATGACTTGATGTTCTTTTTCCACATTCAAGAATTTTTCAAACTAATTATGCCAGTTCTCTTTTCCTGATAATTAATATTGTGGTGTATTAGAACATTTTAAAAGCACTGGACAACTAATTTTATTATTGGATAAAAAAAAAGATACTTTAATATTAAGACCAAATTTTACTTGTTTATAATAGCTTAGCCAATTTTGCAAATGTGAATGTGTAATCAGTTATTTTTGTAATATAGGGCAGGAAAGGGCTAACCAGAGTAGTGATTTAAATAGGATTTAATTAATCCTTCACTACCATTTCTTTTCATTGTGTTATTTACTTTACAGTTTAGTTTTTGAAAATTTGTAAGATATATTTATTTATTTTTTGTTTAGATGGAAAAGCTCTTATTCATTCTTTACAAGTTAACTATATCCATCAGCTGATACAGTCTCGACTAATAGATAACTCACGGCCACTTCTTGATGTGTATACCATTTTGCGTATCCTTGTGTTTGTTCTTTACATGGGTGTTGTCAGATAAACCATTTACATTTGATTTGTTTTTTTTAAAGCTGAACATGCTTACTTTTCATAGATTTTTTTTTATCTAGTCAGATTTATAAAAATATATTATCTTGTTGAACTAATGATTGAAAGTAGTAAAGAGAAGATACAAAATATAATATTTCAGTTAATAAGATTCAAAATGTGAATTAATTTCATTTATTTGTAATTGGAAGTAATACATATAAGAGAAGAAACTTTAAGTAAATTTGAAATTTTAAACATTATTACTTGTGGCAGTATTAACATTATTATTTTTCATAACTTATTATTTTCTGAATTGGTGGAGAATGTGTATGAATTTCGTTTCTATGCCCTAATTCTCATAGTTTGTAACAGTTTTAATAGGTTTGATTATCTTTAACCTTTATGCAAACAGATTCATTTTGTTTAAGTCTGCAGTTAGAAGTATTACATTCTCAGGTGAGTATGATGTTATTTTGAATATTCTTCCATTCTTTAAACCTAATATGCATGTTACTTTATAGAAACTATTAGAAACAAATCATAAAATTCTAAGAGTTTGGGTTACTAAGATTCATTTTATTGTGTGGAGTCAAGAAGTTTTTAAGTCATTTTTACTTAATTGAAATTTAAGTTTTATATTTGTTGTAAAACTACACATATATTAGTCTTAAATATTTTAAGTATCATTAAAAGATGTTCAACAGAAGTTTTAAATGTGTATATATTTTTAGGATAAAACTGATGTAATTAAAAAAGTATATTATTTTAACCAGTTTTAAGGTAATACATGAATTATAATGAAAGTTATTGTATTTTTTTTCTATCAGACTGTAAGACTGTGTCGAGAACGACTTGGAGAATTCATCAGGATTGAAGAATATGTAGCAGGAAATTGGCTTGTTCTGTCTTATTGGAGGTAATAAATTTTATATATAGTGTGTCACAATGAAGTTAATTAATCTTTACATGATATAAATAACATAACTGTTAAAAGAAACCAACATTTAATGGTACACAATGTAAAAATGAGATTGTCTCCAGTCTTAAATTACAATTAAACATTTATTCAATAATTTATTGTATAAAGGTAAAAATCTTTGAGACTGGGCACTGTCTTATACACTGCATGTTTCAATGTCTTACTTCATCAACATCAAGAGTTCAATATTTTGCAACAGTAAAGACCTGTATATATTTCACTTAAGAATTACATGATCTAATATACATACAGATTTAATTTAAAGATTTTCACACCATTTGCTAACACCTTGTTTCTTTAGTTCTTCATCCTTTAACCCCACCAACATGGGTCTACCTGTGGTCACAAGTCAGAGACCCTGTCGTCGCATTATTGAACTACTATTTTAGGAATTTATGTCAATAAGTTTGGTATCAAATTGTAGATTATAATTAAAATTTTAGTATTATACATTATTTAATTTCTTAATTTAAAAATAAATATTAAAGAAACATCTAAATATTGATTTTTGTGTGTCATGTGGTATGTTGAATGCAGCATTGGTTCAAATTAGATGTTTCTGATATCCAAATACAAAGTCTGTAATTTTTTACGAATTAGATACTCAAATTAATGATATTGACAAGCTAGAATCTCAGATAATAACCTCCTATCTTTTCTTTTTGCTGAGATATTAATACATTTATTGAATCAACCAAGATGGCCCTGCACATTTCTTACATTTTTTTATAATACTTGATTATGTACTCCTTCTACGAATGACGTGTGTATAACCAATCAATGACATGTGTACAACCAATCAAAAGCTCAGAATGTCCCTCTAGTGGTTTTCTCAGCCTCTACAAAGTATTTGCACAGGAAACTTTCTTTTCATGCTAGCTTCCAAGTGGTAAGGGAAGACATTTGTGAGCTCAAAAAATCATATTTTTAACCCAAACACAGCTTGATAATTTATATTGGTATTGATATAGTAATTTATGGTTTTTGATTATTTCAAAATGCATATATAAAACCTCAAAAAATTATTTTGTTTTATATACTCCATGTGCAAAATTTGATAAGGCTTAGGCAACTTAAGGCATGCAGCAAACGAATACAAAGTTTGTAACTAGAAGAGATAATTGTTTCTATACTTTTTAATTTACTGTTCTATGTTTTAAGAAAAATTACGGAAATTTATAAACTAATTTGTAAATAGTAATAATGTATTATAACAAAAATGTGACTGTATTTTACAAAATACTGGTCTACTAGAACACAGCAAAAACAGAGATGTATAATGTTGTGAGATTTAAGTTATTTAGAATAAGCACTTGTGTTTTTGTGTTATAATTTGTTGTCACTGTAGAATGAAAAAAAGCATAATTTATATCTATTTCCTAATTTTTTATGGTGGTTACGAGGTCGGTCAAATCAATCAAACTCGCACAGAGATACAATAGTGAAAATAACAGATAAAATATAAATTTTTTCTAGAAAAACATTTGATAATTATCTGGACTTTATACAGATTTTACATGTGAAATATGAAAATGTTCTGATGTATAAAAGTATTTTTAATCTTAAAAGCAAAATTACTTTGCATGTTGGATAGTCAACATTTGAAAAGAAAAAAATGCAAGAGAAAAACATTCCTTAAAAAATCTTAATAAAAAAAATATGATATTTTGTGTACAAAAGCCTTGTAATGTTTACTGATAATCTGCAAAACCTCGTGAAGATATGCTTACTGTATTAAAAGTTATAGTACGAAAACTATAGCAAGCACAGAATGGTTACAAGGTCAGTCCCTCGGACTGAGCCCATAGTGAAAGAGTTATTACTTTAAAATAATTCTTATTATATTTGATTATTTCAATAGATTCAAGGATATTATTACCATTAATACCTGTAAGTTGTATCAAAATTAGTTATTTTTAGCACTTTTTTTTGTACGGTCAATTTTTATTTTAAATTTCACTTTGTTTGTGTTATATTCCAAACTTCACATATTATTTTATATACATGTGTGTGTGTGTGTGAGTATGTTTATATATATACCAATTTTTTCCATTTTATATTTTTTATAACATCAAGAATCTGGCTAACTTTATTCACTGGTCTGTATATCGGAAAGATATTTTATTGTTGTTCCCTAAGTTGTTGCATTGTGTAAATGATAACACAAGCCATTTTTTGTTAATATTTTCATTGAGAGGTTTTAACATAATACTTTTATTCCCATTTCTTCTTTTTATAAATTTCTTAACAGTTCTGTCATTCATATCAGGATTAAAACCACTTTCTACTGCTACATACTTGATGAATAACAACTCATTGCTAATATCTTTATTTTTACAATATATTTTAAGATCCTATATACATAACAATAAAAGCAGTGATTTTTTTTTGGGGGGGATTTAGTGTGACCTGATTCTTCATGTGGGGGCTTAATTACCAAGAATGGTTTATACTAAACAGCAATTTCCAATTTATCTTTAAAAAACATTTATAAAAATAAATAGTTATTTTCCTCATTCTCATATGTAAATATAATTGTCAGTGTTATTAAGATAATTATCAAAATCAGTCAAATTCTTTTTACCATTCTGCCATATCAAAATGTGTTATCAACATACCTTATCCAAATCTACAGTTTCATTTACACTTTTCTTTAATGCTCCAGCTTCAAAACTGTCCATGAACAAGTCACAAGGTAATGGAGAACCATCTCTCTATAAAATTTACTCTTAATTTGAAATAATGAATTCTAACATATACTTCAACAACTTCTATTGTTTCTAAAGTTGAAATCTTATTCTCTTTTAATTTATTCTCAGAACATGCAGTGGCTTTATCCCCAGGAACTTTAGTGAACAATGAAATAACATCAAATATGCTAAAATATCATTGTGGTCTAATGTTATTTTTCAAATGTTTTTCAACAAATTCTAAAGAAATTTTAACGACATATACATTTATTTTTATCCATTAAAAATGAAAATTTTGTGATAGTGATTTTTCTACATATACTCAGAACTTTTAATATTAGATTAATAGATCTATAGCTATACCCAGTCTTATGGACTTTAGGCATAACATATAATCTTGGTAATACAAAATTGCTTTTCAGAAAGTGTTAGGACTATACAGTTTTTAGCTTTTTCTTTTACCATTGCATGTAGTCTTGTAATAATTATTCAATATTTATACTATAATCTTTTTTATTATTATTAATAAGTACATAATTATTAATTACCTTCTTTATCTACTCTACAAGTAACCACATCTTGTTCTTTTAAACGTTTTAAAATTTCAAAATTTATTTTTGTTATTATTTGTAGGTTTAAAATTATTGACTAAATTACAAATCCACCTCAGGTTTTTTTAGAGTTTAATATAAGCTGTTTTTTTAAATACTGTAGGCTATTTAGAGTTGTAGGTTATGTTGTTAAACACCTTAGATTATTTAGAGAAATATAGGTTATTATTTCCTTGGCATAAGGAACATGTGAGTGAGAGTGATCTGAATTACAAGGTTTATTATTTTTTAAAAAAGGGATCAAATTGCCAAAGATGGCCAAGGATATAGAGTATGTGTACAGATTGATCCAAACGACCCAAGTAAACCCCTTCAGGTAACTCACGTACCTCAGCTGAATGTGATAGAGGCTGGTCAAACAGAACAGGCAATTAAGGTTTGTTTTGTAATTTATAATATAATATGTAAAAAAATTATCAGAATTCTGGTATTGATGTATATTTTTAATGAATAACAGAATATACTAGTTCAGAAATTTATTGCATATTTTTCTAAGAAAATGCTTGGAGAATAGAATACCTGCTAATGTAGATCTTTTTTTTATTGTATATTTATTTTATTGATGTATTTATAATGAATTACATTTGTTTTATCTATGAATTTGTAAATTCAAGAATTGGAGACATTATTTTCTTTTATATATATATGCATTGGTAAATTAATTTATTTGAAAGTAATGGTGATGCAAATATAGTATGCTTATTTTTTATAACTATCTTATTTTTCCTTTATTCATGATAGAGTGATCATCTTTCAATTGAGAAGCTCTTAATTCACACTATTCACATTCGTACCAAACAAAAATTGACTGATTTAAAGGAGGATTTGATATCCAAATTAGGAGAAACAGAATGTAAGATGATTTTACCTTTGTGCTGAAACTCAAGTATGAACAGTGTTGCTACAGAACTTATCTGTTGTTATAGATAGTTAATAGTTTCTATTTAGTGAAACTATGGTGTTGAAGTACCCATTAAAATCAAAGCTAATGAGTGATACCTTTTGTTACAGGGTGACATCTTTTAACATGTTAATTATTCAGTCTCGGGTAGTATGTAATTCTGTGCATTTATTAAAAATGAATGTATTGCTATGTACAGAGTTTATGCTATATTGTGCTTATTAGGTTGAAGCTGATGCATATTTAATAGTTGAAACAGTGAATAATAATACTTTATAAGATGAGTACAAAGCTAATTGGTTTTATTTGTTATTTAATTATTTTTAAAGCAGTTGTTATAAATGATATTTCTTTTAAGTTTATCTATCATGATACTTGAAATTACAGACTTGAGAAACTATTTTTATCTATTGCTGAGTTGGTGTTCCATAAGGTGTTTTTTTACTGTGTATATCCATATACGTAAGGTTTTTAAGATTTTAAACACTAATAATGATTATGTATCCAGTATTTGTTTGTTTGTTTTTGAGCTTTAAATAGTTGTATGTTTTGTTTTTATTTCAGGCTCTATAGGTGGGTCACCAGCCATCCTGCACTTTCCACTACTACAGCCTTGTATGCAATCTGAACAGCTGTTGGTTACAGTAGATACTCACACTGGCTACTTTCTAGCTCACATTCCACAGTTTGGTAAGCACTCTTGTTGAATGATGATGTATCATTTTCACATAATCTGTTTTTATAGCTTAAAATTTGATATCCTGGTTATTTGCTTTGTCACACAGTCTGTGTCATAGCAGCTATTTCATGGTTGGGAAAGTAATGTCTTGTTCATATGGGATATGTCATGCAACCATCTTTACACCATAAATTTCATAGTTTGATAAGTAATTCTGTTACACATTCTATAGCTTAGCATACATTCTATTGTGTAGTAATTGATATTCTATCTATTATCATAATGAAGACTTGCATTGATATTTTGTAACCAAGGTTTCACCAGTTTATTTCAAAGTTACCCCCATTGTTTGTGATTCTAGCTGTAAAAATCATATACAAATATTGAATGGGCATTCCTTAAAGAATATTTATGATCTTTTAGGATCATTGTTGATCTACTTTACACATACTTTATACATGAAAAACGTGATAAGAGATACTGGGACTTGAACCCAGGAGGATGTTTGACTAACATAATATGGTTGGATAGTGATAAGTCAACCTTAAGTGTCTAACTGCAGCTTAGAAAGCTTTCTGCTTTATATTTTACTACCACCATCAGCTAAACACATTAATGTAAATATAAGTATTCTAAGTTAGCTGTCAATTCAGCATTTTTCAATAATTTGTAATCTAAATCAACAATACTTCATTGTTTTAAGAATAACGTAGAACATGTCAACTTTCTGCTTCAGTGTGGATGGTATGGATTGCAAAAAGGATAGCTGTAGAAAAACTAGTAACCTCTGCTAAGAAAAGTCAAGTTACTCTAAAAAAGAAACAAATAAATAAAGGTGCTTAATATACTGATTTCTTAATGCTAAAATTTAGCATGAAAATTGCCAATAAATAACCATGTGCTTTTAAAGATATGAAACTATAACAGAATTAAAGAGCCTAACATTTAAGGGAAAATGCAACATGTCTCCATCACAAAATCCCAACATGGCCAATTTTGACACCAGAAAAATTGTGAAAAACACAGAAAAATTAAAAACTGTCTGTAATACTGCTTGGTACCTGCAAGAAGGTATCTTTGTATCAAATCCCATGTAAATTGGTTAAACTATGACCAAGTAATTGACCCAAAACCTCAAAATTAGGCCTTTTTGTGAGATCTGCCCCTTAAAAAGAGTGTTGGGTGGTTGAAAATTTATATTTGTGCCAAATGTCATTTTGATTGCTGTAAGGCAAATTGGACCAAGTTATAACCCTACTACGTTTCAAGTCAATCTGCTCATAAATGAAGGAATGGTGGTTGATTTGAAAAACCGTACATCTCTCTGCAAAGACATAATAAAAGACCTGGCTAGTTTCAACAGGCCAAGCTTGTCATTCTCAAAGGATGGAGTAAAACAGGTTTTTTATAAATTTGCACAAAGTACTATCTTTAAGTGTACTGCTTTAATTGTACTATTGCTACTTTTCTACTGTCTAATATTTTAAGCGACAGAAGTGTGAAAATGCTGGGTACTGGTTTGAATATAGAAAATCAATAGTTCTGGAAAACAGCCTTTGGGGTCATGACAAGGCATTTTCCACATGTACATTAATATTAATTTTCATAATGCTAATTTATTTGTAAATCTACAAAATATTTGAAATGCAGATTTTTAATAAGACCGAAATTTCTTGTTGAATAGTTTTGAATTTGTTGTTTGTGTACTTATTGAACAGTTTTGAAAAATATATCAGTTATGAAGTTGTGGAATATAAAGTTTACTGAGGTTGATTGAATTGCTGAATAGTTTAGTTGAGGATAGGTATATTATTCTAAATATTCTACTAAATATTTCTTACATTTTGATATGTCTGTTATAGTTGTTAATTTTTACTCTAACCAGTTTCGTGTATGGATGCAATAAACACTGATGGTAAAGTCAAAATTTAAGATCATTTTAGTATGATATTGTGCTTAGGGAATAACTTGAATTTTTTTTTTCTTTCTATGAAAAAATCTCATCAGTAATATCTGTAGATAAATACCGAATTTTTGGTGGCTTTAACAACTAAGTAATTACTAGGACATAATGTTGTCAAAACATTGTACATTTATAATAAAGTTGTTTTCTTTATTCATTCAAGCTGTCTTCAAACTTTTATTTTCTAAAAAGTGGGTCGCTTGTCATCAAATTTAAGTACCTATATATTTATAGGTACCTAATCATTATTTTTCATTTTATTTCATTGTTACTTATTTAGATATTACTGATCTAAAGCAATGATTATATTATGTATTTATGTATAATGTGATGGCTGTTATATTTGGTAATGTTTAAAAATTCTAACCATAAAACTTGCTTATGTTTACATGATCATTGTTCATAGTTTTGATCATATATATAATAAAATTTTTTGTTTTCGTTAAATTCTGTAAAGTTTTATCTATAAATCTGGTAACATTTTAATAACACTTCATTTGTGTATAAGGATTAACATTTAAGAAGCTTTAATATTTACTAATTGAAAATGTTTGTACATTATTGCTTTTTGATACAGAGGCTCCAATGATGGAAGAACTAAGTGAATCTTTAAATAAAGATTTGAGTCAGGTTGAAGCATTGGTTTTGGATCTTAGGTATGCTATTATGAAATAGTGTATAGAGATAGGACCAGATAAGAGAAGAATGTTTGTAAATTATCCATCAGTGAAAGTTTTATCTAAATATTATAAGCTATATTTAATCAACAATTCATATTAGCTTTTACTATTTTATTTTTGGTGATATCTTAAATGAAGTTCATCTTTGGATATTACATAGAACGCAACATATTGAAGAAGGCTTCTATTTTATGTTCATTACATGATGTATTGAAGCCATACTCTTTTGTAACTTACATGTATTGAAACTATAATGTAATGCACTTATAGCTTTTATGTTACGTAATGTGTTAAAGTAGTTTTATTTTATATGTTTTATGATTGTGCATGATACTCAAAACATAAAATGTAATTAATGAAAGTGATTAAACAACAATCTAGTTGAAACTGATTGAATATATAAGATGGATCTTTCTTACAACCATTAAAAATATTTTAAATTATAAAATGAAAGTGAGTATTTTAATGTTTTCTTAAAACTGTCTCTCACAACAAAATATTTGAAATTTGCAAACATAAAAGGTGATAAAAACAATCTTGTTCAAATTATATGGGGAGGGGCAGCCAAAACTAAATACTATTTAGTAAATTTGTTCTAAGTTTCATACAATTTGACTTAAGCATTTCCACTCAAAGAAGGAAAAAATTAAGGGATATCAGTGACACCATCTGACCCAGAAAAAGTCAAGCTAGTCGTTACTTAGTAATGCTGTACAATTAATCATCATCACACATGGCTGTGCTTATCAAACTTGTAACTCATAATTACCAAAAAAAAACCTGAACAATAAATATTATTCTACTTCAGAAAATACATATTTGTTTCAAATGTCTCATCTGTTTTCATGAAATGCCAGTAGTTAATAATGTGAAATACAATATCCCTCAGATATTGGGTAGTGTTACGTCGGTGTGAGAAGACTATTCAGCATCTACCAGTGATCTCGAGTGAACAACTTCCACTGATAGTACCTCCAGAACATCCAGTGGCTCAGCTGGGAAAGCACAAGCTCTTCATCAAGCTATGTAAACATCATAATTACTATGTGGTAAGCTAAGAAAGTTTTAAGCATTTTCACTGTGTACCTAATGTGGTAGAAGAATGTCTCAGTTTGAATATAATTTACAGTATAATGTAAATGTTTTCCTATTTTTTTTTCATTGAAAGATTTAAAAACTCAGAATTAGTGTTTAAGACAGAGAATATTGTAGTTGCAACAATGCTATGAATTATAATTATTTATGAAACTCTAGAGTTTGATTATTTATTATTTTTTCAAGGTTGTTCAGCTGAAACCTCATGAGGATAATCCAAGTGATGTCGCCTTACAGTATTACCTAATGACAGTGAGTCCTCAACCATTAGAAGAGAGTACAGATCAGAGGGATGACACCACAGGTTTAGAACTAGAATTGCCAAAATCTTTTCTTCAGGTTGTGAATTTCCTCCCTCTAAACACTTTTACTATTTCCCATGGACCATTCACCAGCATTGAAGGTAGAAGTTAAACTCTAAATGTCTTGAACTTTTTAAACTTGTACTTGCTAAAAATATTTATTTCATTAAGCATACGTTAACATAACTTTTTTTGTGTGAAACTTATTATAACAGGAAGCAGCAACTCACATATTTCTGTTTCCAAAAAGTTATATTTTTGTCTGGTTAATTACTTGTAAGTAGCTGTTTTAGAACTTGTATTAATAGACAGGACACATCAACTTATCTATTTCTACTTGTGTAGTAACTTCTTTAATTATTAGCTGAATCACTCATACTAATAGTCAACCTTGTGTCATTTTAAGCACTTAGAACAATTTTCAGTCACTAGTAGTTAGTAAAGGTTTACTTCTTTTTTATAATGCATGGAGAGTGATTAAGTTAAAACTGTACTATATTTTACAGAAACTGTTTATTGATATACATCTTATGAAACTTTTTGATCAAAGGTAAATATACAATACTACCTACATTTTCAGAGCATCAAATTTGATTTCTTAGTTTACTTTTTATATATATTTCTTAATGGTGTATACCAGCATTTCCCAAAGTGTGAGGAGTGACTCTCCATAGGGGAGGCACAAATGATCACTTGGAGAGGCACGAATGATTAAGAGAGTCAATAGTGCAATAACGTAAAATTTAGTTTAATATATATATTTGTTACTCATGAAAATAATAAGTAATTGCTTAAATACGTCTGACATTTTGATGCATGTTCATGTAATAAATCTCGTTACTTTATTTTTTCACTTATTTTGGGGGGGGGGGTATGCAAGAAAACATACTTATTACAGTGGAGTATGGATGACAAAAGTTTGGGAAATGCTGGTGTTAGCTTAGCTATCCATAGTTGAGATATAGACTTGCAAGTCTCCTTGTCTGCAAATGAAGTAGCTTCAAATTTGTTTTATCTTATTTAAATGTTTGCTTCTTTTTTTTCATGGTAGTTGCAGACCAGAATGTAGGAGTCAAGAGAAAAGTAAGCTTATGAAAAGGACCTAACTTAATATCCATATGTGTTATTTATTTAATTAAAAGAGCTGATAATTTCATAATTGTTAAACAAGTCTTATTAGAAAAAAATAAACAATGCAGAAGATACAAAAATGCAATTACATTAATACTGTAACACTGATTTTTTTCTGAAACTAACAGAATGCTAGACATATTTGGTTCTTTTTTTTGTATGTTTTGAAATCTCTATATCCACCTGAACCGAACTTTAGAAACTTAATTTTTTATCTAAGTATAGGGTTATATTTTATGTAGCATTTAGAGATCAAACTACAGAAACATTAGTTTATTCAATGTCAAAAAATTGTACTTCAGTTATATTGACCAGGATTTATTGATCTAACATCTCTGTGCCTGCAAGAAAGTGTAGCTTAAATGGATCGTGTGAAAATGATGGAATAAGGAAAATTCAAGAGAAGGGCATGAATACTACTGCAAATGTTTTGTGGGTCACGGGTGGTTTGTATTATACATCTGCCCCCCAAGTGGCACAGCAGTATGTCTGTGGACTTACAACACTAGAAATCGGGTTTCGATATCTGTGGCAGGCAGAGCACAAATAGCCCATTGTGTAGCTTTATGCTTAATTATGAACAAACAAACATACATTTCGGAAGCAGATTTAATTATTACATTTTATGAAAAGTAACTAAACCCAGTGCTGTTTGACATAGATTCTAAATACAAGTACAAAACTAATTTTTTTATTGGAATCTTTGTAACCTTCAAAATCAAAACAAATAATTGGTTAAGTCTATTGATTGGGGTACCATGTGTCTTAAATATGAGTGTTAGTAACTCATTCTTTTTTTTCTTTTAGCTTTTGGCAAAACAACCTGCAGAAAGTTCGGTGAAACGGTTAAAAAACACAGGCTATTTCAACACTGAACTAGCTCATGTGATTGCCATGTGTGATGAAAGACTACCTTTCTGCACCCTAACAGCAGAGGTAAGATTTTTATTATTTTATAGGCATATCTTTGTTTGCTGAGTAGTTATTTTTGCTTATAGTTTTATTAACACTTGAAGAAATGCTGCTACTGTTAGTTTCACATTTTATTCATAAAATATGATGACTCTTAATAAGTGATATTTGAGCTTGATTAGTTCTATGTTTCAAAAATTGGTTATTTCAAACTAAGTTCTTGTGGAAAAAGTAACATTCACTGGCTCTGTGAGCAGATTAGTGGATGCAAGGAATTCTGCTTTTTCTTCATGCCAGAAGTGAAATTGTTCAACAAATAATAGATGACTGTATCAGTTTTGTGCTTTTTTTAGAAGGGCAAATAATATTCCTTTAAAAACTATATAATATTCTTCCTTGAGGTACTTAAAAAATAAAATTTTAACTGAAATTTTTAGGTTTAGAAACTTGATTTGATGTATATTTTATTAACATTTCTTTGAGGTAAATTAATAACAATTAAGTTGTTAATTTTAATTTCAATTTCTCATCCTAATTGTGATTTTTATGTGAACTTTCTGTCTGTATAGATAACTTGTCCACATAGAGAAGAAGACTGCAAATTCATGGTTTAATGCATGTTTATTGCTTATATTTAGATCAGATAATTTGAAAACATTAAACTTCTGGAGATTGTTGTATGAAAAACCAAAAAATTCAGCTGGCTGCATTTTTTGCTTAAGAACTTTCAAGCTTCTAAAACAAACTCACTCATAAATATATTGCCTTGAAGCTGGAATTTTCTTTCTCACAATATTTTTGCCACAAAGCTCTTTTTCCTCCTGGTATGAACTGTACAGTTCTAAACTTTTAATTCTAATGTCGAAAGTATTTCTTGATCACATACCTTAATAAGATCTATCTACTGTAATTGCCTGAGTTTAATGTAATATGCCCCCTAATATAATGAGCACCCAATTTTGAAATGTTAAATTGAAAAAAATTTGTTTTTTAACACATCAGTTGTACAAAATGTATTGAATAGTTTCTAAATACAGTAAACAACTATTGATGTATTAAACATTTTCAGAAATCTTTCATTGAAATTTTTTTACCTGTCAGTTTTACAAAATTTATTTCAAAGTTTATACGTGGTAATACATTGGGCTAATCATTCATCTTCACATAAATCTTTGTCATCGTTATAACTGTCGCTACCATCGGATTTGCTTTCTTGAACCTTTGCTTCATCCTCTTCTGATTCCCACATTATGTCATCATCTATTCCATCCATTACATTGGATATATGCAACATTTTTTGAAACCTTTAATGATTTTTTGTGGTGGTTTCTACTAAAATACCTAACAAAATTGAACATGGGTGAATATAATGTGCAGTCAACCTTTCAGGAGGTATTTGGAGGAAGAAAATTGTGCATTATATTCAGGCAAATACAGTATATCATGGTTTTCTTTAATGTTACATAAAGATAATAAATTAATTTTATTGGTTCCCATACTTATTTATTAATTTTGCTGAAGTAATTACTTTGGGCAGTTTTTTTTTCTTTATAAAAAAAAAAAAAAACTCCCATTGGTAATTTGAAACAATGGAGCCTTTTTGAAACAAATGTACATGATTTCTAAAAGGAATAAAGAAGTAACTCTTATAAATAAGATATAGCAAGATAAATACCATCTATTTATATTAATTGTAATGACATGTAAGATAATCTATTGAAAAATTTTTCATCCGAGTTGGCTAGTATGCTCGTGATACTATTACTACTTATAAGCACATAATAAACCTGGATCTTAGGGCACCAAATATGATTGTGTATTATGTAATAACATAGTATACAGCTATGCCATGTCATGGTTTTTATTTCATTATGAATCGTAAATTTTCCCCAAAAAAATTGGGTTCAGTAATGTTCATTGGCTATCACATTTTTATGTTTCAAGTATATGTGTTTCAGGTATGGTGTTGTTTATTTTTATGACTTATTAACTGCAGAAATTGTCTAACTGATGGCTCCGAGCTGGAATGAATTAAATAATTTTTTATGGATTTTTTTAAGAAAATGTGTTTGTATGATATATAAATGTAATGTTGCATGTTTTAGTTAAATAGAAGAGGAATATGCCATCAAGGACTTCAAGTAGAAGCTAATGGGACAAACTTTGTTGTGAAACTTGTTAAGTAAGTTGATATTTCTGAAACTTTTCCAGTACTCTGTACATAATGAGGCATACTGGAGTCTCACCATTTATGTTGAGATTTATTGCAAAAAAAACTGAATATTTACAAGGTGATATTTAATATAATTTTCATGTTTATAATATTTGCAAAATATTACATGAAGTTCCATTTTGAACTTTTTCAAGGCCGCAAGTTCAGGATATTTTGTCAGTTATGTCTAGAATTGACTGAATATATTATAAATAAAAATTATTTGTGGCCCTAAAATACAGTGATTATTAGTTTTTTCATTTCAAAAACATCAGAAATAATTATGTGTTATCAATTAGAATGCCCCTTTGTGAAGGAAGTGATGTTGAGGCTGCTGTTTAAGATAATATATCACTTGTAGACTGTATGTAATTGTGGGTAAAATCACATTTTCTGTATGTAGATTATATATATATATATATATATATATCCTTTTTGTTGTTTTTTTCTGTTCCCTTATCATTAGAATGCCCCTTTGTGAAGGAAGTGATGTTGAGGCTGCTGCCGTATTGTCATCTTCATTATTAAGTTGTACATTGAGACTTCCAGGAAAAGGAATGAGAGCTTGGCTTGTAGAGGTAAATTTCGTTGTTTACCAAGATGTGAATTATGGAGATAGTTGTTTTTCTTTATTTTCATTTTCACTCTGATACTTGACTTACAGATCATTTAGACATTGGCTTTTAAATCAAATGCAGTTTTTACATATGTTATTAAATTCCACATATCCGTTATGAAGCCATGTTCAAGAACATATTTCTTTATAAAAGAGAAAACAAGCCTTCATGTTTTGAATGTTAACTGGTAGAGACTGATTTAAGAAGTGTCTAAACACAAGAAAGTAAGTAGAATTAGCAACTATGGTGATCAAACAATTCATAATACTTCATTAAAAGGACCATTACACTCAGGTGTAACCATATAAGTATTAAAGGATTTTAGTTGTTAAACTTGAAAAATATCTAAACCATGTGGTTCAAATGATTGACAGAAAAAACTAAATATGATGGGCAGTTTTTTATATTTGATTGTAGTTTCTTTTCATCAGAATAACAAAAAAATCTTTGAGATAGTAAATAATGTGTTTACTAAAATTACTTGATTCATTATTAAAAACAAATATTACCAAAAAATCAAACTGATACTGTTCTTTCAGCAAACAGGTATATGTTTTTTTTCTATTCAACTTACAAAAGTTTTATGTGAAACTGGGTAATAAAATTAAGTAATATTTAGCTGTAAAAAAAAAACACTAATGAAGCGTAAACACAATAACTGATGAAACAGAAAAACAAAAGTTGGGAAGAATATTAACTCTATGTGCACTGCTAGGTCAAAGTGCACATGTTTTGACCCTTTCAGAAAGTTACATTCAAAATTTAATTAGACTATTTTATTGTCGATGTATGTTAATAAACTAAGCATGAAAATGTAGTTTGCAACTCAACTTTTTGTATGATCTAAGTTTTAATTTTGTAATTTGAAAAGGAAATATTTAAATAAGCTTCCAATATGCCCCCCCCCCCCTTTGTTGGTGCTGTGGTTTCTCATTTATAGATTTCTCTTTTCAGGTCGTTTATATAATAATAAATACATGCTACATACACACACACATATATATATATTAACAAGTCAGAATATAAAATTTCAAATTTTTCTTGCTTTACTGAGATATTACTATATTTGTTCAGCTCACATTGCATGCCCCTCCCACCCATTAATTTGCTGTGAGAGCTTTGTGTTTGGACTGAAGATGTTACTCTGAAAGTAATGAAAGTTTTTAACCTATTTATAGGTTAGTTAGATAGCCATATAAATTACATTAGTTTTTGGACATTCTAATCTTGTGTTGGGTTTATTGTTATGTGTTCAAAACTGATTATTTGAAAGCTACATGAATGTTTGGACAATCAACATAATGGAACAAAAATAGGCTTCCCAAATCATGCACTCTAGTGCAAAAGACCTCAAGATTAAATAAGTGTCAGATTTCTTGGTTTTTATGTGTGTGTGTGTGTATATATATATATATATATATATATATATATATAT
>NW_013669438.1:38800-50402 GCF_000517525.1 Limulus polyphemus
TATATATATATATATATATATATTTATTGTTTCATATTTTTTACAAAAGCAACTAAAATGCAAAAATTAGAAACTTATTAGGTTAAATAAGAAAACATAAATACAAAAAAAAATTAAATAAAATTTATCATTAAGGAACACATGCTTTGTCTGGTGTGACTTGAGCATACTCATGGTATTAATGTTACTCAGTACTTTGCTTACTGTAACTTGTTCTTACATTGGGATTTATTTATCCATATATATCTTGTTTAAGATAAATAATTGTAATTATCCGTTACAATCTGCAGTTATTCTAAAAAACAAATGTATTTTTTGTCTTTTTTTTCATGTTTTTCAACTTTTGCTACTGATGATTTCAATATGTTTAGTTTTATGGTAGAGAAAATACAAAATTTTAACGAAACTTTTGATATTCACTTAGGAAGTTATGTAAATATACTATGAAAACTGTCATAAAAAAAAAGAAGTATTAACATGCATTATCCTATCTTGATGTTAAAACTTTGTGTTTGTAAATCAAGATATTCTCTTCTCAGCTTATACTTTTACAATTTTTACAAACTTTGTTACAGTTTGTGTTTTGCAACTGCCCCCTAACAAGTCTCTCAGCTAAAGAACAAGGGCCTCGAAGACCAGTATCATTCATGTATGACTTTGGCAGTGGTACATCTCGACAAGTTGTGGAGATGGTGGATGAATTACTTCAAGACTGGAGCACAATGGTTCATCTATATGGTGTTGTTGTTGAGTTTAGTGAAGCACTAAAAAATGGTGAGCTGATCACATGAGAATCATGAAATTCGTATATAATTTTTATTATCAACAAATAATGAGTGATTTTAAGAGGAACCATTTTCCTAAAGTGTTAGCTAATTTGGTCGATAAAAGTGCTTTATTTTCTATATAATTTTCATTATTGATAAATAATGAGTTGATCAGATCAGGATGGATCTTTTATTAACCATATTGATAAAGGACGTGTTAAACAAGTCAGAAGTTGTTACTGTCCATGTATTATTTAATATAGTCACTGTTAAATGGTTATTTGGTGGGATTAGGATTCTCTATTTGGACAAGTAAAACCTCTGTAAGTGTTAGTCCTGACAAGAATCCTGTACCACTGATAGCATTGGTTACTAAAAGATAAAAAGTTGATCAAACCAGGAACCTCAATTATTTAGTTGATTATTGGCAGATGATCAGTTAATGAGATCAGATTCTTGTACTGTCTTCATAGTGTTTGTTTGTGTAATATAATGGGTTGAACTTGTCAGAACCTGATACAAATTATGTCTAGTTTATATTGCAACCAATAAGAAATGTAAGGCTAATGAAAGAGTGGTGATATCATCATGTAAAGCGGTCGTTCATCTCCTTGTTTAGGTGTTGGATAGTTGAGAAAGTTTCAAATTTTTGGCAGCATGTTAGCAAATTGACCAATCAGAATGGATATTCTCCATCTACAGAATAGCTACAGCTTCAAGGAACAGTTTTTTTATGTTGTTCAGCTCCTGGAGGATCACCCAGTTATCTTTGGAAAATATGCTATTTCCAAAAAAACTTGCATTGTACTATATTATGCACTACATAAATGTTTTGACATTTATATTTCATTTTTAATAATTAAGCATGCCTCTTACCCTAATGCACCTGTCATTTCTTTATTGTCTTGGTCTGACTAGTTTCCATAAGTAAAACAATTTTAGGTGAATGTTATTAATTTCAACCATTCTTTTTTATTGACTTCATCTCCTCCACAAGAGTCTGAAAAGTTTAAAATGTGTACTGTTTCATCAAACTTCACTTTGTCATCGTTACGTTTCTTATGGTTCACAGTTTGAGCTAACCTTTACAAAACAGATGAGAGTAACAAAGGATTATATGGTCAGATTAGAATCATTTACTACCTGTATAGTGCTCACTGATGACAGATGATTATTTAATCAGTTCAGGTCCTTTACAATCTGTATGGGATTTATTACTGATAAATGATCAGTTGATCAAATAGTTATCTTGTGCTGAATATTTAGTTGTTTAGACTAGGATCTTGCAATACCTGCAGTATGTTACCTACTGATAAGTAAAATGTTGATCATCTCGAATACTTTCATCTTGACACATTGATACTTATTAGAAAATGTTCAGTTGTTCTAGTTATAATACATTACTGTCTAGTTTGTAAATCCTAATGAGTTCAGTCAGCATTCTTTACACAGCAGTTGTTACTAACAATAAGTTGATAAAATTAGAACAGGGTTCCAATGTTATGGTGTGTGTTGCTTTATATAAAAATGTTGAACTGTTGATGTTGCAATATTTCTAATTATATTCTTAAATATTGTCCACACTATGAAGGAGTCATGTTGGTGTGTAATAATTGTATTAATTTGATATCAAACCCTGATAGTTTATTTAATATGGTGGATTTCATTAATTTATGTAAAATAGAAGAGAAAAAAACAATTTTACCATATTATTACAAAAAAGAAGAGTTATTAAATGTTTGGCTCAGTTTTGAATTATATTTGTACAATAAATAAAACAGAAAAGATTGAACATACAGATAGTAAAAACAAAATAAGTTCTGTTTAATATTTTGAAAAAGCAGGAATTGTTATATGTCATTAATATAAAAAAATTATTGAATGCTAAAATTGATAATTATAACTATAGCTACAATGCTTTGATTTTTGTTTTTTTATAGAAGCCAATGTAAACCAAGAACACAAGAAGTGGCTTGTTGAGAGGACAGATCATAATAGTCTAGTGCTGTACATTTAAAGCAAAATATTATCTTTCTCTGTGTATTAGTGCTAACTTGTGAGATTCTGCAACTATTAAAATCTCTGTATTTCTGTTTTTATAGATCAAGACGGAAACCTGGCCAGCTTAATGGACATCAAAAGTTTCACATATAAGAAACTAGTTGTTGGTTATGGGCCCAGTAAAGCTAGCACAGTATGTACTTTTAGAAAATCAAAGTAGCAGTGTTACTTAGTGTGCAACATTTGCAGTGTTTCTACAAGTCCTTTCAGTGTTTGTCTTTTATATATTAAGAACTTGTGAATTGTAACATTTGCTAAAGGTAGTCAGTTTTGCATACAGCTGTATTATAGTACCAATCTGAAAAATGAGGCTTAACTTTTTGATTTTGGGCGAAATGATTACGTACAACCTTCCATATGCAACTAATTGCTCTATTTTAAGTAAACGATTTCAGCAACTGTGTTGACGTAGTGAAAATTATTGAATAGATAATAACCTCTGTACTGTATAATTGAATTACTAGAGTTCATGAATTGAATAATGGTTTTATTAAATGAAGTACATCTTTGTAGCGACATTAGAAATCAAGTAACAAAGTAGCATAACTGAATATTGTAATTATAAATCACTCATTTTATTCTTTATTCTGTGTAAAGTTTTTTGTTTTACTTGAAAAATTAAAAAACATAATTAATAGGTAACAATTTACTGGCGAGCTTCTGAGCGACGTTTCCATCTTGCCTTTGGTGTGGTTGGTCAGACAGTGTCCGCAAGCAACCCACACACTTCAGTTGCATCTCAGCTACAACATGAATTTAATCATCACCATTCTGTTGCCAAGTTGGTTCAGGTTGGTTTTATAAAATAACCTCTACCTATAGAAAATAATGTTTAATGTAATAAGTTGATTTGATGTGGTTGGTTGGAGAGCTTCAATTGGCAGCCTTCACATTTTACTAACATGAATTTGACTACCACCATAGTCCTGTTTCTTCATTCATACAGTTATGTACTGAAAACCACATTAAATTATTGTTAGCAGAAAGGATGCTATTTGGTATTAGTTATTCATTTGTGAATAATTTAAAACATTGTTTTAGCTATTTCAGGTAAAAGTTGAAGAAAAAAAATATTACTTTTAGGATAAGATAGGAAGAAGTTTTGAATATTTATGTTTAATCAAATATATAATATTTTCCTTTTTACCACCATTGTTTGATACATGTATCAGCATGTAATTAATTAAAAATCAGGGTGCAGGTATTCTTTACATTACTTACATTTTAGCTGTTACTTAACAAATTTCCATGATTATGTAATCACTGAATATACTGAGAATTTCTTCTTTTCAGGCCCTCCATGACACATACAGTCTTCTGCTGTCTCTGAGCAAGCTACCTTCTGCTCCTCATCTTGGTGTAATTTACAGTGTCAGTATTGTTAAGTGATATGCAGTTCACTGTCTGAAATAATGTTTACTATTTAGAATGTTTAAAAAAAAAGAGACATTTCTGTATTGTGCTCTATGAGCATAAATCAGCTGCCAGCCATTGGCATTGTTTAAAGAATGCTTGATTGAAAGCCCACATCATGATTCACAGAGGCCCTAGTGCACTGATCAAGTTCCTCCTTTTTCCTCAGTTACTTCTATTAGTCTGTACCTGAAAAAACAAACCCCAGTAGGACATCCATCTGTAGTATTAGAACATGTGCCTCACTGGCTTGTGAGTGGGGTATGAACACAGTTTCAGACATGGCACCCTTGGGATCCAAGAGGGGCCAGGAACACAAAATGTATTGCTGGATTTGGATTTAAGGACCCTGATAAACCCATTTCTAGACTCCCATTTGGTTCTGGAACCTTTTGGATGTGTTTTATCTCCCCTTGATAGAGGGGTGGGGGCTATGCTGTATAGCATTTGCAGATAAATTCATCAACACACAATGCATATGAATATTGGATTATTACTAAGAACTTCTGATGAAAAATAAGCTAACCACGTTCAAGCATAAAAGAAACTATATGTTAATGAAGAGTTTTGCAACTATAACTATTTAATATCGTAACTTATTCACAAGAAACTAAAACCAAAAATGATTAAAGTATTATTGAATCATTAGTTTATTACCCTAATTATTAGCAATATTTTTAAACTCTAATCCAAGTAATATCTCATAAGGTTTGGCCAGCTTAACACATTTACATTAGTCCTAAAACCATATGCTAAGTGAAACTCATTTTCATAAGTGTAAAAATTAAGAACTTTTCAAAATTGTTCCACATATTATAACCAGTAATATTAAATGTAACAAACCGTAAGAAGAATAACTTGTATACAGTAGCCAAAAATATTGTTTACACAATTTAAGCTATAAGTGGCATATATCAGCTGCCAAAAATCAACATTGTTTACAGCACTTGTAGTTGGAAAGTTTTATGTAAAAGTAATAACAAACAATAACTGTTAAACATAATTTTTCTCCATAATATCACATAAAAAGAAAGATATGACTAGCACTTTCAACAGGTGGACCTGCATTTACCCCTAAAAAAAAAAGACATATCCATCTGTTAAAAGTGGTAGTTTTTCTTCTTTTTAAACTCTTTTTTTTTTCTGTCACATTTATAGATAAACAACTCTGCTAGTGTCAGCTTTATTTTTTGAAAACATAATAAAAAACAAAAAATACACATTAATATTTCATTACTTATCTGAAATTTGAAACTGGTAAACTTAGGGAAATTTGAAGAGGAATACTTTTTTTATGATGGTACAAAATATTTTATTGCCCATGGCAATAAAAGAATTAATGTGACTTACAAACTTTTTTTTTTATCCATCATATTTTTCACTACCACAAACTTTCTTCTGTAGTATGTCATTCATACACAGCTAGATTTTGCTGTTAAAATTGGTGGTTAACTTATAAGTTGTTTTAAATTTTGGAGGGAAGAAAGCTTGTATTTGTAAACTTAGTGTCCTTCCCAAGGTGGCCAGGTGGTTAGGGCGCTCGACTCGCAATCTGAGGGTTGCGGGTTCAAATCCCTGTCCCAACAAACATGCTCGCCTTTTCAGCCATGGGAGCATTATAATGTGATGGTCAATCCCACCATTCGTTGGTAAAAGAGTAGCCCAAGAGTTGGCAGTGGATGGTGATGACTAACTACCTTTCCTCTAGTCTTACACTGCTAAATTAGGGATGGCTAGTGTAGATGGCCCTCGTGTAGCTTTGCAGGAAATTCAGAACAAAAAAACCTTCCCAAGGTTTCATAACATCTGTCTTACTGAAGTTACAAAATGTGTGACAACTTCTAGGGAACACTATTAAGAAGTATATTGCTGTAATTTATTGTTGTGCATTAGGAATGAAATATACATTTTAAAGAACCCTTGTAATGGTGCAAAACTAATAATGGGAGAGTGTCATTACTATTGGAAGAATAACTTTGTCTGCATGTTTATTGCTGTAATGTGTAAGTTATACTGATCTTTTATGAGTTATTTTTGTGTATTTGTCAATCATGGCTTAAATAATACTGTTTGTTTAAAATCATGTTGTTTGTATAACCTTATGTGCTATTATTAATTATATAAATGTGAAATATAGTGTGTGTATCTATGTATGTGTGTAACTTTTTAATACTTGTACTGTGAAGTGCTACATTAGTATTATATCATGTCTGTGAGAATGCCTAAAGAAACATTCCTCCTTGTGTTAAGCTGAGACTAGTTTTAATGAATCTTTAATTTTTCACAATTTTTTGCTTCAGTTGTTTGTAGTATACATCTTTAAAAGTTTCCTAACTTTCATGAGAATCAAGGTAGTGTTTTATTTGCCTGGTCATCTTTTGTAGTACCAACAGCTAAAATTTCCCTATATAAAATACTGGAAAGCTCTGTGTTTTTTTAATATACCAGGTGGTTTTAACAGTGTTATAAGTCATTTTGTAGTTCAAGTAATTAATTTTCATGGAGCCGAGCCAGCGTAGTAAAGGTTTAGACAACTAAATGTAAATAGGTTTTAACAGTAAACATGAATCAGTACAGTGTATTTCTAAAAAACTGAGAAATGTGTATGAAACTTAAGAATGTTTATTTGGAAGGATTGTTAACACTTTTTTATTCTTTTGTTTTATAGCGTGCTCAAGTACCAATCCAGACATTTGTGATAATTGCCCAGTCTTCTACACATATCCGAGTAGTATATCGTAATACGTATCCTTTCAACGTGTTTATATTTGTATTATTTCAGTGTAATAAACACTTTTATTTATTAATTTAAAACTAATATGCAAACATTAATATTGATGAAAATAAACATACTGAATTGTAAACTACTGAAGCCTTGTTTTACCCTTTGCTTCTTTGACATATATTAGATATTGTCTTGACATCCACTGTAAACCAGATGGTTTACTGGCAATTCAAGATGGGGCATTTAGTCTGTTTGACAAAACTAAAGTAGTTGAGGAATTGATGCCCATTCAGGGTCTTAGGGTAAGTGTGAATTTATTTTAAGTAGAGTGTATAGTATATACAAATATTCTTGAAGGTAAGTTCAAATACTATGCTGATAGAGTGTATTTTTTAAGTCTTTGGAGGTTAGTCTGAATGATTTTTAGATACTGTGTTCTTAAGTTCTAGAAGGTAAGACTAAATGTTAAGTAATGTGTGTTCTTAAGTCCTTCAAAGTTTTATGTTGATAGAGTGTAGCCAGAAATGTGCAAAGGTTTATAGAATGTATGTAGAAATTATGAAATGTGAAACAAAACTGTTTCTAAGTATAATAAAGTCAAAGATGAAATTGACTGTGTTTATGATAAATGTTAGTGAGAGAGATTCAAGCGGCAAAATCAGAAGTATTTGTAGTAATATTTGTAATGTAACTCTCGTGTAGCTTTGCAGGAAATTCAAAAACAAACGTACTGAAAATTGCATCTTTACTTTCAAATGTAGCATCATTTACATCATGAAAAGTAAGCATTCTAAATCACTAATATATGACACAATGTAATATGAAAGAACCAATATAAGGCAGAAAAAAGTATTTGGGTTGCTGCAAAAATTGGAATCAGTTATAAGGGTGGCTTAAGCAGATAATTCGTTTTTCATATAAACTGAATGGTAATGTGAACTTTTTATATGAGGATTAAGGTATTTTTTCTGTTGTCAGTGATGTAACGTTTTATATATCTAATTGGTGTGATTTGAATCCGTTATCTTTTAGGCTTTTTTGAACAAGTTTGTAGATGAAGCTTCCTCTCAGCTACGGAGGCTTTCACATTCCGAGGATGACAATCCTCCCTCACCAGGCTCAACACTCGACAGTCTAGATCCTTTCTTGTCTTCTGCTAGTCAAATCAGACCATCTCCTCCTTCCCAGAGGGGTAACCAAGAAGGAGGAGGCACTCCGGGAGGGCTTCGCTTTCATCATCCAATGACACCACCATCTAATCCTCATACGCCTGCATCTCCTCATACAGGCATGCTATCACAGGTGAGATATGATGTAATAGATTAATGATATTCAGGACAGATTAGTGTTAACAGTTATCATAGGTGAGATGGTATGTGAAAGCATAAATACTTAAACATTAATGATACATGAGTATCAGGAGAGACATCATGAAAGAGTGTATATATATATATATATATATATATATATACAAAATTGGTTATTTGAGAACAGATTGGCATCAGATGTTATATAAGACATGAAAGAATTCATAATATCAAGCTCAGATGAGTATCAGAAATTATCACAGATGAGACACTGTCCTAAAGTGTATATGCTCTAAGAAGTACAGTTCAGTGTCAGTTGTCATCTAGAATACTGGGATTCATTGCCAGATGCTTTTATAAGCAAGTTTTGGTGCTACAAATGTAAAGATATTGCTCTTTGGAGTATAAAACTCATTTTGAGGTAAAGTTTTTTTTTTTTATAATGATGATATTTTACATCTATGCTGAAACTCAATACATAAAAGGTATTAAATATTGATATCTAAGAAGAAAAAAAAGTGAATATTGGAAACCAATACCTTAATGTTTTCTTCAGTTCAAAAGCATGTTTTAAATGAGAATATCTGTATTTGCTTCAATATCTATAAAATTTTACCTTTTTTTTGCGAATACTTAGATGACAGCGAACATATTAAAGAGAACTGTTTTCATTCTTAGAGAAGTATAATGAAATAAAAGGTTTCAGGAGATGATAAATTCACATAACCTTTATTATTAATTTAACTTAGTTTTAAGAATTTATGACTTGAAAACAAATTGATGTACAAGATATTTCATATTTTTCACAATACTGTCTGCTAATAATATCATTGATTAAGGATACTCTTGTGAAATACATTTTTTGATGTCACCGTACATTCTTTTTTGTGTTGATTATAATTGTTGCTGTTACACACTAGACATTTCCCTGTGTTACTTTCCTCTTGTCTTTTGTAGTTACAATCTTGTCATCTTCACTACCACTCCTATTTCAGGAAGCAATGCACTCCCTGCAGACCAAAAGTAAATTTCTAACAAAGAGCAAATCATGTCTTTTTTTTTATTTTTCTTCTTAACTTCATTCCCTACACTTAAGGAAATTCAACCCTTTTTGGTCTTATTATACAGTTCATTTGTGATCCAGAACAAATCTTTTTGACTTCATTACTATACATTATTACTTTAATGTCATTTTGATCATATTCAACATTTTTATCAGTCACTTCCATTAAATTTAAAGCATTATGGTAATCATTAAAAAATCACTCCATTCTGATATTATTTCAAAAAATAGTTTTTCATTCGGAACAGATTCCAAGTTCTTATTTCTATCACGTTAACAAACTTGCTCCATATTGATTTCATTTGTTAAGTTTATTTCTCACACAAACGCTACACAGAATGCATCTACTTTGGTTTAACACACACTCACTAAAAACTTTAATAAACAAGATTGTTATCATTACTCTTCTTCAGTTCCAAAAAAAAAGTTGTATTATACATAACTAGTCAGTTTTATGTAATGTCAAAACATTCGCTCCATCTGTCTCCTAACTTCCTATAAAGTTGTATCTTTTAAACAGAATCAGTTACTTCAGTTTAACTAAACATCTACAAAGTTACTGATTTTTGTACCTTATTAGTTTTATGAGCATGACTACTTATTCTATCACTTAAACCAAATGCGTTAGCTACCAGCAAAGAACTTCTTATATTTTATTACATAAAACTAGTCATTTCATAGAAACAATAGTTCATTTTAGTCCAGTTTAATTCAATGTCACCTGGTTTTGATACCCATGGTGGCACGGCACAGATAGGCTATTGTGTAGCTTTGTGCTTAACAACAAACAAATTAATTAATGCACTCAGCATTTCATAGTTAATGCTTCCATGGTGCTATAGTTTTTTTATATTGTAATATTTGTGTTAAGAAGAGTGCTGTGCTAGTGGTGTAGTTCAGCCAGGACAGGTGGATGCCACTCAATAACTTTTTCTGGGTGTTGGGAAGAGGGAGTTCTGATCCTTAAATAAAAAGAAAATATTAATTGCTTAACTTTATAGAAACAATTGAAACAGTGAGAACATTGAAATGATTCTTCTAGGTATTTTATGTAAGAATTGTCTGATTAAAATTTTAATTGTCAATAAATTGCTCCAGATCTTCCATATTTGAAAATCCTATAGTCTAGGGATTTTGTGAAGGACTAAGACTACATCCCTGTACGTCACTCTGTCATATTTACCTTATGAAAATTCGCTTTTATAATCAATACTTTTGGCCTAATGTACTCCCAAAATGTCGCTTAGATTACCCCCATTACAAAATAATTGACACAACTATACACTCCAGTCTTCAAGTTTAATTATTTCAAAAAATCATTCACTTCAGGCTCTAACTTGTAGTTGTAAAGTGTTAACATCTTACTAAACTTGTTGACCATTGTCTAGTCTAACATCCTTCAATGGGTCAGCAGTAAGTTTGCAACCTTACAATGCTAAAATCCAGTGTTTGATTCCTTATGGTTGAAAAAGAGTGCAGGTAGTCCATTATGTAGCTTTATGCTAAAACATGCAATTTAACTCCAAGAATTTGTCCTCTTTCAAACAAAAATGTTTGATTAGTAAATTCAACACTACTTCTACAATATAGTTATAATTGGTATATAAAACCAGTTACACTAATCTGCACATTTCACCAGTTGTTTTTCTAGTACAGAAACAATTAGTGATGTTTGAATATTATCTTCAGCTATTCACAAAGTTATTAGTGGTCAACAAAAACAGTCACAACTGCTAGTACTGCAAATCTGAAAATTCTGTTACACAGAACCTATTAGACAATGTTTTTCCTGTGATATTGTACTTCCCTTTGTTCATAGTTGTTTTCAACAACTGATTGTGGTGTATTTTATCCATATTTTCTCTCCATTCTTGGATTTCAAGAGCTATCGAACCTCCCCCAACCCCTCCTTCCCATTGGCCTCACCCCCATCCTTAGGGTCACAAGGCCAGCATGTATCGCCATCTACATCTATGTTCCACGTGCAGGCCCAGTCACCAGGGAATATCTTTGCTGGAAGCTCACCCGTGAATCCACTACATGTTCCTTCACCATCATTTCTACCAGCTCCTTCACCATCATCTTCATCACAAGTCCAAATGCAATCTCCTGCTGGCTTTATGGGTTCACAGAGTAAGTAACTGAAATGTTTAAGCATTTTGTAGAGAATTTTAGTCAGGTTTCTCAATTTTATTGTATATTTTGAACTCTTTTTGAGTATTAAATTTTGTTAACTCTAGTATATATATATATATATACACCTAGG